>NW_003852400.1:37198139-37232269 GCF_000181295.1 Otolemur garnettii | reverse complement strand
AAAAAAAAAAAAAAAAAAGAAAATGGTTTCTTGCGAGCTTTGCCTGAGGTTTATGTCCACAAGCATTTCCCCTAGGAATCTTTTTGCACCCATGTTTGATATTTACTGTATCAAGAGCCCTCTCCACCTACAGAAGGTGCCAAAAAATGTATACATATTTTAAGAAAAGAAAAAATGACATTAAATTTGTAATACTCATGTTGCATTTGACTTCTCCACTTAGAAGACGTGTTTGACATGACTTGTATTCATCTTCTGTCATTATTACAATTTTAACACAGGGGTTGTTTTTCCTTTCTTAAAATGTGTCCACATTTTTTTGGCAACCTCTGTATTAATCTTTTGGGAGTTCCTCCTTGTGTTTTATCAAAGGTTAAATTCCCATGTCTGTCCTCCCTTTTTTTTCTAGCAAGTTCTGAGGAAAAGAATAGAAGAAACACTTTTAGTTTGCCTTTTTAAGTGGAATCCCCAGTATTTGCAAAAGGTAAAACGAATCTTAAAGTAAATATAAAGAATGACCTTAAAGGAGGAAACATCCCATTGGGGGAACACACATCCTGAGAATGAATGAACCGTGGAGCGGGGGAATCAAGCACTGCACCTGTGCCTCAGTGGTTGGCCAGAGGAACATCATGGAGATGCCACACCAGCCACAGCCTCCCTGTGACATTCACATGCCCCAGGCCCTCTGCGTTCCTTTATCCTTGCCCTGTAGAATCTTTGGTCCTCAAAGTATGGAACAGGGACCAGCAGCATCAACATCACAAGGGGGTTTACTAGAGATGCAGAATTTTAGGCCTGCACCCCAGACCCCAGAACCAGAATAGAAATTGCATCTTAAGAAGATCCCCGGGCGATTCATATGCACATAAAGTTTGAGAAGCACCACTTCCCTTCACTGACCCACTTACACCAGGTTCCTTTGTTACATACAACCGTAAGATATCCCTTCTGAGCCCTCTCTCTATAATTATGCTTTTATTAAAATACATTTTTCCATTTATGTGTATCTCCCCCACTAACGTAGCACCAGGCTCCATGGCTCTAGGGAGTGAATGAACGTGCACGTTTCATACTTACATCTCAGAGCGTGTGTGGCAACATTTGCACTTCCCCATCCTCTCACCAGCGTCCCTGCATCAGACTCGTCCATCAGCCCAGAATTCCTCAACCCAACTCCGAAAGGCCCTGTCAAAAGAAGACAGTGAACAAATGAAGCACTAAATGGCCTTGCTGAACAAACCCAAGCAATTTCATCATTCACACCACTGTTCTCCAAATACCTGTAAATGGCACAAAGAGATTGGTTCCTGAGGACGATTTTGGAAAATATAATCACAATTTCTGTGTGGGGAGTGAAGACACTTCCCACAGACAGTGGAGCAGACACCCCTTTGCCCCAACCCCAGTTACGCCCCAAAGGTCTTACTGAAAGAGGAGGGAGGTGCAGACCGACTTCTCCAACTTGTGCTGAACTCAAGCAATGGATTGTTCTTGTCAGTCGCCCTCCCTGGGTGTAGCGGCAATTGCAGTCTCAGCTACCTCAGAGGGCTGTTTTGATAAGCCAGGAATGGAAGGTGATGGTTTGAAACTAGTTTCCCTACTTGGGTAATTAAACCTTCACTAAATATAGTAGGTTTAAAATAAATGTTCACAACACTGAAACAGAATATGCTAATTCTAAAAATATAGACTCTCTTGCTGTGAAAGCCCTGTCAGGAAAAGCGGACACTGAAGCGAAACAATGATTTCATCCCTCCTGCCCACCACCTCCACCCCATGAACCAGCTTGTTCCAAGAGGTGAAGTTCACCACATGGCAGGGGTGAAGCCAGAGCTCGTGCCAGGCACTCTGTGCAACTCCCAGGAAACCAGTGGCAGAAAGTCAAGGGAAGAGAGGTAATAAGGCTGAATGGGTCTCCTGGTGCCTGCCCTGCACCAGCTTAAGCCAATCAGTACTTCTTAGGTATCCTCAATACAGAATATAGAAAACTTAAGTTAGCGTGAGGAGGAATTTTCATGAGGTCACTTTGCATTATAGCCCAGGATGCATTTGATTAAAAATGAGAGCCATTAAATCAGAGGAGCTGACTTCTGAAGAAAGTATAAACTTTCTAGGAAGCCATTTCTGAATGATTAAATCACAAATAAACTTGACTCTCTATAGCGTCAAAAGCAGTTACACTCACTTCTAAAACAAAACTGCCTGCTCATAAAAGTCTCCTTTGCAATATACTGGGTAGAATAACAAATGGTCAAAACCCTCCTTAAAGAGTTGTTCTTCACTTGGCAACTTCCCTCCCAGCTCTCTTTTGAACTCAGTCCAACCACAGAAAAGCTTGTATGGGGGTCACAATGCCTTTGTGTTGCTAGTCCAGGGCCAGTCCTGTCTGAGCAGCAGCATGTGACCAGGCTGATGACTCCCTGCTTGGAAAATCTTCCCTTTTCATTGATTTGGCTTACAGCCCACCCTTCCCCTCTTGGTTGTACTCTGACCTCAGTTGGGACAACTTGGCTGGAATAAAGATTCAGGATTTGCTTATATAGACCTAATCTCCAGTGCTCATGTAGTCTAGTTTTTTGAAAGTCTGGAATTTTCAATTATCTTTATAATGAACTCTGTATGTGTTCACACGACAGAATAACAGGCTCCTCTCCCCCAAGATGATACGTTCATCTTCAATCCTTCAGATGGACAAGTTCTCTTTCCCAGTATTTTCCAAAAATAGTAATTAGTCCTGAGATGTGTGTTGTTACAAAATATCCTGTGAAGCATTTTTTGCTTATTTTTCTTTAATTTTCATAGAAAATAATCTGGCCCCAAATTCATAGCTTTTGAAGAACTAGAGAAAATCATGGCCACGTGAAGGAAGGAGGGAAGGAGTCCTCATTGTACCTCCAGGACTCAGAGGATTTCTGAATCAACCAAAGAGCCTTAAAGGCGCCGCACCTGGGGTCCCAGGACTCCCCCCTCTCCTCCCACACCAGTATACCCAACAGCCACACACACACCTGATGGCAGAGTTTTTAGGTGAGCTTCTCCATCTTCTGGCTGCCTCAGAATAAATAGATGCTATAGCTCTGAATCCTTTAAACCCCCTTCTTTGGGACCCTTCACTGACTTCTGTAGTAATTTTACAAACCTCTGGACAGGAGACAAATATGCACAAATTATACCTACAATTCAATGCAGGACTAAGGCTACCTGGTTATCCTATTAATATGTGCCTGCTTTTGAGTTTTAAAAATCTTAGGACTTGAGAAAAGATCTAAACCAATCTCCTCAGTTCTAGAAGAAGAAAGGAAGGCCCAGAAAGGTAAATGATTTGCCTAAGGCCTCACAGGGACCAGTGCAGCGCCAAGACTAGACCACTCTCTCCCGCCAGTGGCAGGGCTCTTCCCGGCATCCTTCCTCTCCTAGATGCCACCTGCCCTGGGCTTTAGAGAGTCCATCTTCTGCAGAGGGGTACATTGATAGGACCCTCTCTGCCCTGCTCTTAGTGTTGGAATTATATCTCCAGATGAATCCTATCCACTGTAGTCCCTGCATTAGGTCTCTCTGTTTATCTGTGCTCCTGCCTAGACTTCTACCAGAAGGAATCCATTCACTAATAAAACTTTTAGAAAAATGTCTCTGGCATTTTCAAAATTTTACTATTTAAATCTAAAGGAGAGGAATAATTCTTTTTCTCCCCAATCAAAGACAGTCATATGATTATCTCCTACCCTCTTTCTTGGAAAAGTTGACATTTGTTTTCATCTCTAACACAAAACACATCAACATTCTCAACCAAGAGTAGGTGACTTGGTTGCAACTCCACGTCTGATTTTCTCCAAGGGTACCCTCAAGATTTCAAATTCACTTTCTTCCAAACAGCATTTATATTTTTCTCCAAGTAATGACCTTTAGGGGTTTTTCCTGTAACTAATAAGTTAGCAAGTTCTGGGAACCTCAGAATATCAACCTGACCTACACCTAGTTCTCCAGATTTTCATAATGAACAATTCTGCTGATTTCTTGGCTACTAAACCACTTTGTACATGAACATGTCTTATAATGGGCAAAGTGATACCGCAGATAAACAGAAATAAGATTTCTATTTATTTCCTACCAATTCTCTGGGCCTAAATATGTCTCTTTTACCCCCATAAAACACGACTAAAGATTAATTATTTTGCAATGCTTGAGGCAGACCTCCCAGCCTAGACTTGCCCACATCTACCATAAAAACCTTTTACTTGTGTCATTAATAATATGTAGATTAAATTTACAAATTCTTTGGATTACTCTTGCTTCCTCAAGCATGGGCATCACGTTCTTTTCCTCATACTCACAGTTCTTAGAATACAGTCATTGCTAAATATTTCCTATGTTAAATTGTTGACTTTTCTCAACTTTTTCTGTGGAGCTTAATATTTTAGCCTGAAAAGAGACTGAAATGCTCTTACCTTGGCCTGATCGTACTATTCTGTTCCATGCTATATTTGTAGAGTAGACAGAGTGAGAAAGCAAGATCTATATATGCTTTTGAAACAAATGCAATAGGTATGAATCTGTTCCACAACCCACAAGTACATGAAATGTCACATTTCTTTAGTTTTTCAAATCTGATTCCAACTGGATGATCCTTCTCTCAGTAGGGTTGACGGGAAATCCAATCTCAGTCATTTGCAGGCCACCATCTACTCACCCACCAACATAAGACCACTGGGGCTTATAGAATTCATTTGGGGAAGCATCTCTAGTCTGATCCTCCCTCTGAATTTAATCACAGATCTTTGAAATACATCATGTGGCTCAAATGGTTAACCCATGGTAGATGAAGACTTTGTTATTCCCAAAATAACAGATTCCACCAGTCTTTACCTTGCCTTTTAAAGCCACAATATTTTAAGTTCACCTACAGACACTATCACCAATGGTCTTAGCATTCCATGATGTGACAACTCCCCTTCAATTTGCTAGTCCTCTTTCAACACCAGTTCAGGCCAGTGGCTCCAGAAGCATAGATCTATGTAACAAAAGCCTCTCAACTCTCTCCAGGAGCAAGGTAAACTCTGATTTCTGCACAAAGCCCTCTAACTACCCTCAACTAGCGGGGATGGAGAATGAAGGTACAAAAAGTAACTAGAAAAATCAGGTTTTTTTTTAAGTCATTTCATTCCACCCTAAAATATTCTAATTTCACTGCTTACCATATCCAAGATTAAAGATTTAAATTTTTTTTTGGGGGGGGGGAGGGGTTGCAGTTTGGCCAGGGCCAGGTTTGAACCCACCACCCTCGGTGTATGGGACTGGCACCCTACTCACTGAGCCACAGGTGCCGCCCAAGATTAAAGATTTAATAAATACAACTATGGAATTATTACAGAAGAAAACGTAGGAAGGGTTTTTTTAACCTTTTGTAAAGAATTAACGACCAATAATGATGAAATACAGGGCCAGGAAAATTCTATTTCAGTGATAGGAAAGGCCAAACTGCTTCTCCCAATCCACAGTTCTCAAAATAAACTATCATCTTTTTCCAAATGGGGAAAAGCCATGTACCTAAGCCTACTTCATTTGTCTCTGCTTCAGGGTTTGTAACTTTCTTGACCTGTCCTCCAGTTCAACAGACTCAAACCACATTGGGGGACATTACAGTGATTTTACATATTCTGAAAGCCTTAATGATATTTCAAGATTTTGCAAATAAATTACTCAGGATATTAGAACTGAAAGGAAACTCTGGTTGTTTCTAAAAACCTTTCCCTTTTGTGTATACATTTTTCAACTTGTCGATTGTTCCACTGCCATCTCCAAAGGACCATAACTCATCTGTAATCTGTAAGTTTATAAAACTCGAGAAGGATTTTAGCATAAATTACATAAAGCACATTCTTAACCTCTAAAATTTAATGAGCATTTTATGTGGTGTTTACTTTTTCCATGGGAGCCAAGAAAGTAATCTAGCATGTCTGACACTTTCAAGAGTTGTGCATGTTCTGTATTCTGAATCCAATTCAAACATTGAAAGTTTAAGAGAAAAGGCTTAAAAGGAAGCAGTGACAATGTTTATGATATCACAGATAATGAAATGTGTAATATACGTAATATATTATATAAAATATATAATTTATGATTACAAAAATTATTTGATGAACTTTCAATTAGACAGCCATTTTAGGATCTATCACCACTTATTAAAAGGTGGGAAACAAGTTATGAGACGCTATATTTTGCTTGTTTTTTACTATACCCCCCTTTTGCAAACAGAATGCCAGCTCTTTGTTTATTGTCTCAAAGGAGGGGTAAATTGAGCAAAAAGCAAAGCCTATGGAATTGCTGACATTGATCTCCCAGAGTGGAAGTCTGATGGAAACTAAATGCTTAAGGCTAAGCAAATGCACTGAGGTCTTGGTAAAGTGACTGAGACAAACACAAGAGGAAAACAATATCCCACCTCACCCTCCCATCACTCCAGAAAAGAAAAAGATTTTTCTGTAGTAGAGAATGGGGGAAAAGAGTGGCTGCATCTGACATCTAGGCTGAGGAGTCCACGTAGGGATTCTGGATCCTCCTCCTCCACCCCCCATTATTTCAGAGAAGCAGAAACTGTGATGCTGCAGCTCCCTTGAGTGTGGCATGAACACACCAGTAAGAGGCTCCTGAGGTGAGCATGCCATGCGGACAGACCAGGCCAAGGACCAGAACTGGAGCTGGAAGTGGTCATCTCCCAAATGCCTGCATAAGACCCAATGGGGCAGCCCCAACATCGGCTACCTGCCTCGCACCTGAGCTCAAACTGTAGGATGAGAGAATTGGTGGATGCCCGCCTGATGGAAACTGTGTCCGCTACCCTGGTGGAATGAGGGTTGATAACAGAAGTTATGATGGATTGTAGGGGAAACACATGTATTTGTGGACGGAGACTCATACTCCCTACGAAGGATGTATTTAATCACCATGGTACGCTTTTTCAACAACACAGAGGGACAGGTATGGACTTTATTCCCGTTTCCCTGCATTATGAAACCAGTGCACTGTGAGGAGGCTTAAAAACTACAAATGCTTATTCAATCACAATGTCCACCAGATCAGGAGGAAAAGTTTATTTTGCAGATGAAAACATCAGGATATAAATATCAAAACGTTTCTACATCATGAAGCAGGTTAGCAATAATTATTTTGTTTGGTTTGGTCCTCAGTGTTCTGAACACTGTGGCATAACAGAAGACGCCATCAAGGCTAAAGTGTTACTTAACTAAATGACATCAGGAAGTGCAGAGACCTCCACTTTCAGAGTCAGTCTCATCACTTTTTAAACCATTTTCCCAGTTCAGATCAAGTACCATTTCCCTACAAGCAGTAACTACGCACCCTGATCAGCGTCAAGCCAGGCACAGAGGAGTCTTAACTAAAGTGGCCAGGTTCAGGGATAAATGTTCTCAATTCTGACCTTCATTCTCCCCATTCTTGATCCTCGACTCTTCGAGTCACTGTCCACAACAAAGAAAGGAGCTTTCTGTCCTGATTGCAGCATGCTTTCCTCTGGCTTTTGCAGAATAACCACAGGGCTTGGGGGGGGGGGTACCTAGAGACACTTGCCCTGCAGAGACTTTTGCCAGAGTCCCAGCAAGCAGAGCTTCAGTGGGCTTCTGTGATTTCCTCACCAGTCCTCGCTGCTCCAGCACCTCAGTGGGCACGTCCTGCTCGTGAGCCCTGGTCTGCAGAGCTCAGCAAACTTCTCTGTCATTCAGTACACCGAAGCCAAAACTCATTAAAGCGTTCTGAATCTGAGCCTTGCGGTGGAGGGGCCTCTTCCAAAATCTTCCAAATTGGTAGCTATGCCCTTAGAGTTTTTCTTTGCCCTTTTTTAATAACCACCTTTTCTTAGTTAATGTCTCTTTAAATTATGTTTTCCCTGGTCATCTTACAGATGTGGTTTCTAGCTCCTGACTGGTAAAGACCTGATATCTCTAAAACACGGAACACAGGATTATAGGATTATTCTGGTGTGGCCTTGGATTTGAGCAGAGTGTGGAGCTCCTGGCCAGTGGAAAATGGGATGTATATCAGTGTTCTCCAAAGAAAAAGAATCAATAGGATACATATCTGTGTGTATGAGGTTTATTTTAAATGTTTTTGTTGATATATAATAAAAATATGTGTGGGGTACATGTGTTACATTGACACACGTATGCAGTGTGTAATGGTATTTCAAATCAAATCTTAGGATATCCTGAGAACATGTGTCATTTCTTTGTGTTGGGAACATTTCAAATCTTCTCTTCTAGCTATTTTGAAATATACAGTATATTGGTGCTCACCATAGTCACTGCACTGTGCTATCAAACACTAGAACGAGCTCCTTCTAACTTTATGTTTGTATCCACTGCCCAACCTCTCTTTAACCCCCACCCCTTCTCAGCCTCTGGAAACCATCGTGAGAGGTTTGTTTGGAAGGAACTGGCTCACAGTTGTGGGGGCTGGCAAGTTTGAAATCTGTAGGGCAGGCCAGCAGGCTGGGAACTCGGGCAAGAGTTGAAGTTGCAGGTTGGGGTCTGAAATCTGTAACACTGGCTAGAAACACAGGCAAGATTTCCATGGTAGTCTTGAGCCAGAGTTCCTCTTCTTTGGAAAGTCTCAGATTTTTCTCCTAAATCCTTCCACTGATTGGACTGGGCCAATCTTTGTTCATGAGGTTACTCTCCTTTACTTAAGGTCAACTAACTGTAGATGTTAACCACATATTCTAAATACCTGCAGAGAAACACCCAAATTTACATTTGATTAAATCCCTGGGTACTCTTGCCTAGCCAAGTTGACACAGAAAATTAACTAGCATCATAGGATGCTGGTAATCCATGGCTTGCATTGGCAACAGAATTGGTTAAGTCATTACCAGTGGTTGATTGTGATAAATTTCCTATTCCAGTAAGTGTCTTGGGAGCCCAAGTAGCTGCTATACCTCACCATTAGAGCAGTACTGATATTTACAAGGACTATGGGGAGGGTGGATTTTTTTTTTTCTGAGTGCCTTTCAGCACCTGCAGAAAGAAAAGGCAAAGCTCATATCCTTTAAACTCTGCTCTAGTCATAATTTGAGAACCAGACCATTTTCCTGGCAGTTCTAAAAAGAGTTCTTTATTGTAGCTACTGATACATATTGCCAAAAATATTTCTATTATTTATTTGAAACAAGTAATTTTTGCCTAATACTGCTAAAAATCAAACACGAAATTTAATAATGTGGGTTGCTGAGTTTTTAATATCAGTTCAATTCAAACTTCTCGTGTGAAAATGAGGGCACAGATTTGGAGAAATTGGAGCCCTATAATGTGGAATGAGGACATCTGGATGTATTTAAATAGAAATGGCTTGTCCTCCTTCGTTGGAGGACACTAACCTTTCCTGAAACCCCTGTGATAGTATCACATAGGGAAGATGGCTTGAAAAAGGGAATAATCATTCTCCACAAGACCACCTTTACGACCACTGGCCCAATAACCAGGATTAACTCTTTTTTTTTTTTTTTTTTTTTGAGACAGAGTCTTACTTTATCACCCTTGGTAGAGTGCTGTGGAGTCACAGCTCACAGCAACCTCCAACTCTTGGGTTTAAGTGATTCTCTTGCCTCAGCCTCCCAAGTAGCTGGGATTATAGGCACAAGCCACAAAGCCTGGCTATTTTAGTTGCGGTTATCACTGATGTTTTAGTTCGCCAGGGCCAGGTTCAAATTTGCCACCCTCAATATATGGGGCCAGCGCCCTACCCACTGAGCCACAGGCACCACCCAACCAGGATTAACTCTTAGCATACTCCAGGGAGTCAGGTGCACATTACAACATAGAAAAAAATAGCTTACCCACCAAAACAATTGCAAAAATTTGCTTAAATATATTGGCAGAAACCTGGAGAATGTGTGTAGAATAGTTTCTAAGGGTGCTAAATAAGGATGGAATAGACCATTAGACTGGGTGAAATTCATTGATATGGGCCTAAGTACTATGAAATCTTGATCTAATGTGTTAGCTTATGCAACTAAAAGTGGCACTAACAGTTTATGTAGTTGGCTAACTGAAACTTGGTCTCAACAGTGGCCTATGCTTAATGAGGCTGAGATCCTAGGAAATACAAAAACTTAAGAATACAAGAATGTTGGGGAAAATTGATTATATACACCTACCTCCCAATTATATCCCCCTCAAAGGCCCAGAATATACTTCCTTCATTAATGCACTGATAAATACATCATTGGGTTGGGTGGAACACCTGTATCCCTGTGGTTGCTTACTCAGTAGTCCTGGTGACCATGAAAGATGCTGCTGCTGAGACAAGAACCCTGATTTTAATGTAATCATTAGACTTCTGAGGAACAGAAGCCATAAGGCAGCAATTAGCCACCATCAACAAAATTGATACATTCCATTACAAGGGATCTAATGGTGATCTGAGAACAGGATTTAACAGAAAAAAGTCTAGGTCTTTTTTAGCCAGACCACAAAGTATGAGGAAAGCTCTGTGGATGAGCTCCTCAGGATGGGATAGTGTGGAGATATTTATGCTGTACTCATATGACTGCTTACCAAAGGGCATCCACTCCAGAGAAGGCTCTTAAAATTCTTTATAATCATGCTTCTGGGTGTCAGGTAGACTCTTTTCCTAGCTATGTCAATACTTAATCAATGGACCCAAGAGCAAAGGGATCAAGGTATCAGGGATGGAAGCTATACTGGGCTCAACAATATGGACTTTATACTAAGGCTGACCTGGCCACCATTACTGCTGATTTTCTAATCTGCCAACAATGGAGACCAACATTGAACTCCTGATATGGCAACATTTACCCAGAGAACCAGCCAGCCACCTAGTAGCAGTTTGATTATGTTGGATATCTTCCATTACAGATGGGGTAGAGATTTGTCCACACCATACTAGACATATATTCTGGATATGGATTATTCTTTCTGCCCATAATGCTTCTGTCAGAACCACTATCCATGGACTCAAATAATGGCTTATCCATCATCATGACTTTTCACACAGCTTCTGATCAAGGTATCACTTTCACAACAAAGAAAATACAGCAGTGGGCTTATACCCAACTAATTAACTCATTTTATCATGTATCTTATCACTGAGAAACAGCTGAGGTGATTGAAATATTGAGTGGCCTATTGAAGACTCAGTGACAGCACCAGTTAGGAGACTACACTCTGAAAAGATGGATTTCTGTTTTACAAGGTGAAGTATATTCCTTGAATCAGAGACTATTATATGGCATGAACTCCCCCATAACCAGAATATATGAATCTGGGAATCAATGGGTAAAAGTGGAAGTGGCTCTTCTTGCTATATAAAAAACAATACATTTGCAGGACTTTTGCTTCCCACTCCAGCAACTTTGAACTCTACTGCTTTGGAGGTCTAAATTCTCAAGGGGGCAATGCTTCCGTCAATGGATCTAACAATATTTCCATTGAACTTTTTTTTTTTTTTGAGACACAGTCTATTTTGCCCTTAGTAGAGTGCGATGACATCACAGCTCACAGCAACCTCAAACTCTTGGGCTTAAACAATTCTCTTGCCTCAGCCTCCCAAGTAGCTGGGACTACAGGTGCCTGCCACAACACCAGCTATTTTTTGGCTATGGTTGTCATTGTTTGGCAGGCCCGGGCTGGATTTGAACCCACCAGCTATGCTATATGGGGCTGGTGCCCTAGCTAAGCTACAGGTGCCGAGCCCCATTGAATTTTAAGATGAGAATGCCAGCAGGCCTGTTTATACTCCTTTTGCCACTACACCTATAAACAGAAAAAGGGGTAACTGTATGGACTGGAGTGATTGATCTCCATTACCAGCAGGAAATTGAGGTGTTGCTACATGGTGGAGGCAAAGAGATCTATGGAATGCAGGAGATCCTCTGGGGACACAAACAGTAAAAATTAATGGAAAACTACAGAAATCAAGAAAAATGAGTAGAATTATTGAGGACTCAGACCCTTTAGAAAGAAAGATTTGTATCACTCCACCAGGTACAGAACTGACCATATCCAGGCAATGGAAATGTGCAATGGGCAGTAGAAGGAAGCAGTAGAGATTAACTGTGGCCTCTTGATCAATTACTGTAATGAGAACTGCAGTAGTTTCCCACATCTCCTCTTTGCATGTTATGTATATATGTTATTTGTATATATTAACATTTTTTCTCTCATTATTTTATATATACGTTACTGAGAGTAAACTCTACAAATTAGCCTTTAGGTAAGAAAATATTCAGTGGGACTGTGACTGAATTTGAAGGATATTTAAGACATTCAGCTGAGGATATAATGACCGTTGAAACTCGTGTGTCTCCTCACTGGGGGGAAAGGGTGAGAACTCTGCACATCTATGAAGAATAGAATTGCCTTTGCGTTATACAAAAGTTCAAATGGTGTAAACCTATGGAATCCAAGTAGCCAAAGGAATTGACTATGTCCGTTAACAACATATTGCCTCCGCGGCGCCTGTGGCTCAGTGAGTAGGGAGCCAGCCCCATATACCAAGGGTGGCAGGGTCGAACCTGGCCCCTGCCAAACTGCAACAAAAAAATAACTGGGCATTGTGGTGGGCACCTGTAGTCCCAGCTACTTGGGAAGCTGAGGCAAGAGAATTGTTTAAGTCTAAGAGCTGGAGGTTGCTGTGAGCTGTGACGCCAGAGTACTCTACCAAGGGTGACAAAGTAAGACTCTGCCACTAAAAAAAATAAAAAATAAAAAAAACACAATAACATATTACCTCTCAGCTCCAAATTCATGCTTCTTCACCCTGTTCTGCAATCCTAATCCAAATCCTTTGCCCCCCAGAGAAACATGTTTAGTTGGCAAAGTACAGGAGTAATACTACAAGGTATAGTAGAGGAAGGCTCATTCCTTCTTGATTGTTCCTTGTTCTTCTTCCTCCTCTGGCAGGCACACCACCAGTGTTATGTGAGAGCCAGTGAGTTTGACCAGCACCCAGCGAGGGCTTCCTAGTGAGTTTTACTGTCTCCCAGCAGGCAGCTTCCTTGCCAGTTGTATACATGAGACCCATCATACCCACCTTCCAATGGGTTTTGCCAGTACCCTGGAGTTACTTTCTTGTCCACAGTTCTGAACCACTATCACCCCTACAGACAGTTCCTGCTCACCAGCCCTAGCCTGTGGCACCTCAAGGAACTTCTTACTATCCAGTGGGCCACAGACCCTCTCTAACAAGATCTAAAGGAAGAAAGACCCCTTCCATATTTGTTTCTTCCTTGAGTATTCTCCTGATGCCAGAGATTTAGTAGCTTCTCCCTGTATTTGGTATTTCTGGGTTCTTTGGTATTTAATTTATCTCTTTTGTTGTTAATCACACATTTTACTAGTTAATAATTGTTTATATTAAGTTATCCCCCCTTAAATCACTGTTGTGATGTCCATCTCCTCACTGGACACTTACTGATACAGATCCCTTCAGAAAGGAGTCCCCTTTATCCTGCCTGCCACAGCCTATGCCAACATGCATCATTGAGAGCCTGAGAATAGCGCCTTACCTGGCACTGTCCCTACCAGAAACCACATATCTTCTGAAGGCCTGAGGATTGAGCCTCTCAGTCTCTCAACACTGGAATCTGCACATTCCTCCCAGGTTCCAGAGGACAGGCCTACCCAGCCTGCTAGCATCTGCACGTCTGAAGGGCTCGGGATCAACCTGTACCACCCACCACTGCTGGCACCTATATACTTCTCCTAGAAACCAAAGAATGAGTCTATTCAGTCTGCCACCACCTTCACTGCCAGCACCCATCCATACAAATCACCTGGGAGCCTAGGAGACTGCCCCTGCTCAGCTTGCCAATGCCACTGCTGGAAACCTGTGCACGCTGTCCGGGGATTCAAGGTTTGAACTGCTACCAACATTGCTGAAGCCATATATGAACATCTGCCCAGCCTACCACTGCCACTGCTGGCACCTAAACAAACTGCCTGGAGGACCAAGAATTGGCCTACCCAGACCTGCTTCTCATATATACCACCCAGTGGCCTAACAACAACATATTTGATCCACCACTGCCACACCTGGGGCCTGAGGACTGGCCTACCTGGCATCTCATTCCCAGAAAAATCTCACAACAGTTTCCAATAACAACCACAGTCTAAGCCATCAAGGAATTTGCAAACACTCCTGACACTGTTTACAGCCAAAAAAAAAAAAAAAATCATATGGAGACTACACAACTCCACACATACAGAATCAAAGCCAAATCACCCTACCCAATGAACACTATAGTCAAAAAAAAAAAAGTATTTCACTACAGATGCCAATCCATAAAATTGAAAGAAATCACTGTTATAGCAGATGTGCAGATATCAATATAAGAACAAAAGAAGCATGATAAAACTAGCAAACATAGCACCTCCAGTGGAACACAATAATTCCCCAGCAATGGATCCAACAAAAAGGAAATCTATGAAAAACCCAAAAGAATTTAAAATAATGACATTAAAAAGTTCATAATGTAGATAAATGATACAAAAAGAAATCAGAAAAGCAATTCATAATCTGAATAAGAAATTCAAGAGATAGATTTCATTAAAAAAGAGCCAAACAGACATCCTTAAACTAAAGAATTCAATGAATGAAATTAATTAATTAAACTAATGAATGAAATTTTAAAATATGATCAAGAGCATCAACATTAGACTAGATTAAGCAAAAGAATGAATTTCTAAACTTAAAGATACATTTTCTGAAATAACCCAGGAAGGCTAAAAAAAAGGAATGAGTAATTAAAGAAAGCCTATAAGATAATAAGATACATGGGACACCATAAAAACTTCAATTACAAAAATCTGAGGTATTCTAGAAGGAGAAGAGATAAGCAAAGGCATGAGAAAAACTATTAAACAAAATAATGGTGCGAAATACTCCAGGTCTTACAAGAAATATAGATATGAAGATACAATACCCCAGGTCTTGCAAGAAATACAGATATGAAGGCTTGGCACCTGTGGCTCAAGTGGCTAAGGTGCCAGCCACATACACCTAAGGTGGCACGTTTGAATCCAGCCCGGGCCCACCAAACAACAATGATGGCTGCAACCAAAAAATAGCCAGGCATTGTGGCAGGCGCCTGTGGTCCCAGCTACTTGGGAGGTTGAGGCAGAAGAATCACTCAAGCCCAGGAGTTAGAGGTTGCTGTGAGCTGTGATGCCACGGCACTCTACCCAGGGTGACAGCTTGAGGCTCTGTCTCAAAAAAGAAAAAAAAAAAGAAATATAGATATGAAGATACAAGAAACCCCAAAATTCCCAAAGACATTCAACCCAAAAATGTCTTTGCCAGTACACATAATAATCAAACTGTCACAAGTCAAATACAAAGAGACAATTCTATAAATAGCAAGAGACAATTCTAAAAAAACCAAATCACATATAAGGGAAACCCCATCAGACTAATAGCAGATTTATCAGCAGGAATTTTACAGGCCAGGAGAGAATAGGATGGTATATTGAAAGTATTAAAACAAGCAATGGCCAAGCAAGTATGCTATAGCCAGCAAAGCTATTCTTCAAAAATGAAGGAGAAATAAAGTCTTCCCCAGTCAAACACTGAGAGAATTCATCACTACTAGACTCGTCCTGTATGAAATGCTTAGGAGAGTCCTATATCAGTCAGTGAAAGAATAATGCTCTGCCATCATTAAAACACAAAAGAGTATATAATTCACTGGTAGAGTCCACAGACACACAAAAGAAAGAAGAAGTATTCATGTGTTATCACTACAAAAAACCACCAAACTGCATAGTAAACAATAAGAGAAAAAAAGAACAAAGCATATACAAAACACCCAGAAAACAATTAACAAAATGACAGAAATAAGTTCTTATCTATCAATGAAAACCTGGAATATAAGTCAATTGAATTGTCCACTAAAGAAGTATAGATTGGCTAACCAAATTAAAAAGAATCATGACCCAAGTGTATGCTGAAGTAAAGAAATTTACTTCAAATGAAAAGAGACACAGACTGAAAGTGAAAAGATAGAAAAAAAAATATTTCATGCAAATGGAAACCAGCAGCAAACAGGAGTAGCTGTACTTAAATCTGATAAAACAGAATTTAAGTCAAAAACAGTAAAAAGAAATAAAAGAATATCATTCTATAGTAATAAAGAGAGCAATTTAGCAAGAAGATACAATTCTAAATATATATCCACCCAACACTGGAGCACCCAGATATCTAAAGCAAGTAAACTATATCTAAAGGGAGATATATGCTCTAATACAATAATTGTTGGGGAGTGTAGCACTCCATTTTCATCAATGAATAGATCATCTAGACAGAAATTCAACAAGAAACATTGGATTTAAAATGCATTTTAGACCAAATGGACATAGCAGAAATGTACAGAGCATTTATCTAATAGCTATAGAGCATACATTCTTCTCATTAGCATATGCTCCAGGATAGACCATATGTTATTTCATAAAGCAAGACTCAACAAATTTTTAAAACTCAAAATTATATCATATACCTTCTCAGATCACAATAGAATTAAACTAGAAATCAATAACAAGAGAAACTTTGGAAGCTGTACAAATAAATGGAAATTAAATAAGATGCTCTTGAATGACCACTAGGTCAACCAAGAAATTAATAAAGAAATAAAAGTTTTTTGAAACAAATAAAAATAGAAACATCACATGCCAAAACACATGGAATATAGTGAAAGCAATGCTAGAGGGAAGTTTACAAAAACAATGTCTACATCAAAAACTTGAAATAGTTCAAATAACCTACCTAATGATATGCCTCAATAAACTAGAAAAGAATAAATCAAGCTCAAAGTTAGTATAAGTAAAAAATAAGAAAGAGCAGAACTATGAAAACAATACAGACTATAAAGTAATACAAAGAATCTTGGTATTGAATACATGTGTTTGTTTCTCCATTCTCGCAATGTTCCACTTAGAAGAATGGTAATCAGTCCCATCCAGGTTGTCACAAAAGATATTAGATATACTTTTTTTATGACTGAGTAGTACTACGTAGTGCACATATACCACATTTCGTTAATCTATTAATGTATTGGTGGGCACTTAAGTTGTTTCTATGTCTTTGTGATTATAAACTGTGCTGATATAAACATTCAAGTGCAGGTGTCTTTTATATAAAATGACCTTCTTTCATCAGCAATAGGTTACTGGATTAAATCAATCAACAGGTGCACATATGGAAGTAAATCTCAGTAAAAATTAAGTTGGGAAGATGAAAGGAAGGGGATGAGTAAATTTACACCTATTGGGTACAGGGCATGCTCATAATTCTGACTCAATCTGTACAGAAAACAAAGTATGTAAACAAAACATGAGTACCCCCAATGTTCTAAAATTAAAATATATACCTCTCTCTCTCTTTCTCTTCTATTTAGTACTCTGATTTAGCAACCTTCCTTTTTATATGAGAATAGCGCACAGAATCTCCAGATCAGGAAACAAATGGAAGTACTTTAAGTGACTTGCCTGAGGCCTATTGCTGAGATTAAAAATCAGAAGTTTTTGATTGATTATGCACATATATCCATTTGGCTAAATGACAGGTTTTACTTGACTTTCAAATATCCCCTAATTATTACTTTGAATGAAAAGCAATAAATATATTTCTCTTGCCATTGTTGATTGCTTGAACACAAACAGACACAATAAAAACAATCATGTTGTTCAAAAAAAAAAGTAATATAAAGAATCAACAAAATGAAAACTGGGCTTGCTGAAAATATGAACAGAATCAACAAACTGCTAGATTGAGAAAAGAAAAAAACAGAGAAGACCCAAATAAGTAAAATCAGAAACAAAAAAGGAGATTTCACACAAATACCACATAAGGGACTACTATAAATAACTATACATCATTAAGTTTAAAAACCTAGAGAAAAGGATAAATTCCTAGACATGTACACCCTACCAAGATTGAACCACAAAGAAGTTGAAAATCTGAACAAACCAATAACATGTAACAAGACTAAATCAATAATAACAAGCCTCCAAAAAAAGAAAAGTCCAGGACCACATGGCTTCACCACTGAATTCTATAAAACCTTTACAGAAAAAATGAATAACAATTCTTCTCAAATTACTTCAAACAACTGAATAGGAAGAAGTTCTTTCTCTGAGGCCAGCATAACAAAACCAGATGAGGAAACAACAAATCTATATCTCTGGGGAACATAGATGCAAAAAGCCACAACAAAATACTAGGAGCAAACCCAACAACACATCAATAGGTAATACCCCATAATTAACTGGGATTTCTATCAGATGCAAACAAGGTTTCAACACATGCAAACCAATAAACACCATATATCACATCAATAAAATGAAGGACAAAAACTATATGATCATCTCAATAGATGCAGAAAAAAGCATTTGATAAAATTCAAAATTGCTTCATGATAAAAAAAAACTCTTAATAAATTAGGCATAAAAGCAAATCCACAGCAAACATCAAGCTGAACACTTTTCCTCTAAGAATTAGAACAAGACAAGGATGTCCACTCTTACCACTCTGTTTTGCATTTTGTTTTGTTTTAAAATAAAGTCTGACTCTGTCACCCTGGGTGTCATGGTGTTGTCATAGCTCACAGCAACCTCAAACTCTTGGACTCAAGTGATCCTCTTGTCTCAGCCTCCTGAGTAGTCCAGTAAAGTTGCACAATACATAATCAAAACAAAAGCAAAATCAATGTACAAAAATAAGTAGCATTTCTATAGATGAATGATAAACTGGCTAAAAAGAAATCAGGAAGGCAATTTCATTTACCAGAGCTACAAAAAAAAAAAAAAAAAAGTAAGAAATTTAACCAAGGGGGAGGAGGTAAAAGACTTCTACAATGGAAACTATAAAATATTGATGAATGAATTGAAGAGGATATAAACAATTAATTCATCTCATGAATCAGATAAATTAATAGTGTTAAAATGCTCATACTATCCAAAGCAATCTACAGATTTAATACAATCCCCATCAAAGTACCAATGGCATTCTTCACAAAAATAGAAAAACAACTCTGAAATTCATATGGAACCACAAAACACCCCAAATAGCCAAAGAAATTCTGATCAAAAATAACAAAGCTGGAGGCATCACACTACCAAATTTTTAAAATATTACAAAACTATAATAACTAAAACAGCATGGTACTAGCATAAAAACAGACTCATAAATCAATTTGCACCAGAATGTTTATTGCAGCCCAATTCATAATTGCCAAGTCATAGAAGCAACCCAAATTCTATTCACACCCAATGACCCATGAAGATCCTACCCAGAAGAAGAAAAGTGCCTCTAGTTGGCATCTTGCCCTACCCCCTGTGTCTATTTTTGTTTTTGTTGCCTGTGCTGTTAGGGTGTTAGTCATAAAATCTAGAGAAGTCAAAAACCAGGAGCTTAGCATAAGGAGAAGAAATCAAGGTGTACATCATCCCCACTGAGACTATCTGTGACTTCAAAAAAGAGGAAGAAAGATAACAGTGATCAGGTACAGAGTGACTAGTCTGAAGGTATGTGCAGCCAAGGGGAAGGGAGACCTGTCCTTCAATTGGGAGACTTGCTGCTAGAGAGCAAGCAGAGAACAAAGAACCTCTCACCTCACCCCACAGGAAGGAGCCACAAGGTTTTCCTGCACCTGGAAATTTCCACTTCTGAGTTCTCCATCCTGACTGGCACAACAGTGAACAAATATTCTCTTTACAGTCCTGAATCCACAGCTCACCCTTCCCCCTCTCTGGTTGCCTGAAAGACTGCCCCCTGCAGAGGACAGAGTGTTTGTCCAATTCCTTAAGTCTCCTGCATAGTGTGGGCCACTGATCCCAGTGGCAGGCAGCTGAAAGAAGCAGTGGGCCACTGATCCCAGCAGCAGGCCATTGTAAGGAGCCATGGGCTGCACATCTGAGTGGCTCAGGCAGGCTGCTGAGCTGATTTGCACAGGTGGGCAACTGAAAGGAGCCATTGGCTGCTGAGCTGAGTGGTACAGGACTACTGGGCACTGACCAGAGTGGCAGACAGGCCGCTGTCCTGAGCAGCGCACCACCGAGAGGAAACAGTGGTACCACAGTTCTAACTTTGGCATGGGGAGGATTAGACCCTCTAGGCTCTAATTTCTGCTAGCAGAGTCCTTTCCTCAGTCCCCTGGAGAATCTTTGCCTATAGTCTGTGCCTAGCAACCCTCTGAACTGATTTGAGCAGGAGTTGTTTGCACTGCCAGTATGAGTTTAATAGAAACTCTTGGCCAAAACTGTCCACAGATTCTTGTTCTCTGCTGGCTGGGGCTGAGGTTCACTACTTATTTGACTGTTTGCACAGGGCTTGCTGGAGCAGTGAGGGACAGAACCAGCAGGTCTGTGGCAAATTCCCTTCTCCAGCTATTGCTGGTGAGAAGAGGGACTACAACTCTTCCCATCTTTGGCATCAGAGGTTCCAGCTAAATACTGTGAATCATTTGAAAGGAGTAGAGGACAGCCAGACACTAACACAGAACCAGGTTGCCGTATCTCACCAAGCCAGCCCACAGAGACTCTTGCTGAAAGGGAGCTTTGCAAGTCTGTAGGGGAAGGGCCACAAGCACAAGCTCCAGCTCACTGGTGAAGGGGCAGTTAGCTCCAGTTCCTAGGGCCTCCCATACAGTCTCACCCTGCCAGTTTGGTTGCCAAATTGGTGTGTAAGTTGTCTCCTGAGGGTCTGCAATTAGATTATCTCTCAATAACTATTCAAGAACATCCTTTCATTTCATCTAAAAAAAAAAAAGTATAACTAATACATATTTTTTAAAAAAAATCCTGAAAATACTCATGGGGAGGAGCCAACAGAAGAATTTTGGCAACATGAAAAATCAAAACATATCTACTCCCCCAAGAGATTATAAGAGAGATACAGTAGAAAATGCCATCCATAGAGAAATTGCTGAAATGTCAGAAATAGAATTCAGAATATGGAAGGCAAATAAGATTGGAATGGAAGAGAAGACAGAAATAGAAATCAAAAAATTGTACAAAAGTTGTCTCAAGAAATTAGTGAATTTAAAGACAAAGTTACAAAGAATAGGGATATAATGAGGAAACATATAAAAGAGCTTAAAGAATTGAAAGAGGCATTTGATGAGCTTCAAAACACAGTAGAGACCTGCAGTAACAAACTAAAACATGGAGAGGAAAGAATTTCAGAAATTGAAGACAAGACTTTTGAACTGCCCCTATCAGTCAAAGAGGCAGGAAAAAAGAGAACCAAAACAGAATATTCTCTAAGGGAGTTAATATAGTTATCTTAAAAGATAAAATTATAGAAATTTCTAAAGGAGAAGAGGATGGTCCTAAAGATGCTAATGCCCTACACTCCAAGATATAATGGTGGAGAATTTCCCAAACATCGTGAGAGACACAGAAATTCAGATAGCAGAAGGTTCAGAACTCTAGCACAACTCAATCTAAATAAAGCATCTCCTAGAAACATTAACTTTGCCAAAGTCAACACAAAGGAGAAAATCCTGCAAGCCCCCAGGTGTAAGAAAAGCCTTACATACAAAGGGGGAAATACCAGGATGACCAGAGGTCTTTCAGCAGAAACTTTTCAAGTCAGAAGAAAGTGGTCATTGGCCTTTAACCTTCTTTAAAAAAAAAACAATCTTAGCAGGATCCTGTATCCTGCTAAACTGAGTTTCATTTGTGATGGAGAAATCAAATATTTACTGACATGGAAATGTTGAGGAAATTTTCCATAACTGGACCAGCTCTACAGGAAGTACTCAGACCCATTCTTTAGAATAACCAATACAACGATCCATCCCCAAAGAAAATACACCCAGAAATTAAAGATCAAAGCCTAGCTTCCACAATGGTGTGAGGGATAAAAATAAGCTCTAGACCCTTAAAAAAATGAGATGAAGGTAAGCTGTTCGGATGGCCCAGTACGAGGAGGTGAAAGTGTCCGGCTTTGAGGAGTTCAACCAGGCTGTGGAGGAGCACAATGGGAAGACCATTTTCGCCTACTTTACCGGTTCTAAGGACGCCGAAGGGAAAAGCTGGTGTCCCGACTGTGCGCAGGCTGAACCAGTCGTTCGAGAGGGGCTGAAGCATATTAGTGAAGGATGTGTGTTCATCTATTGTCAAGTAGGAGAAAAACCTTATTGGAAAGATCCAAACAATGACTTCAGGAAGAAACTGAAAGTAACTGCAGTGCCTACACTACTTAAATATGGAACACCTCAAAAACTGGTAGAATCTGAGTGTTTTCAAGCCAGCCTCGTGGAGATGTTATTCTCTGAAGATTAAGATTTAATGATGGCAATCATGTCTTGATTTGTGCTAGTATTAAAAGAAATGCACACTTCCTTTGAATTTATGTTAGCTATAAATATGTGATTATGCTAAAAATTGGTATATGCTTAAAACAAGGGAGTGATATTAAAAATGCTCATAAACTTTAAAAAAAAAAAATGAGATGACAAAAACTCTGCCATACCTATTGATTCTCACAATAAATGTGAATGGCTTGAATTCCCCTCTAAAGAGACACAGTCTGGCTGACCGGCTACAAAACTTCAAGCCTAATATCTGTTGTCTACAAGAAACACACCTAACCTCAAAGGATAAAACAAGAACCAGGGTGAAGGGATGGAAAATAATAATCCAGGCAAATGGAAGTAAGTAAAAATCAGGGGTTACAATCTTATTTGTAGATACAATTGAATTTAAACCAACAAAAATTAGAAAAAATAAAGATGTACATTACATACTGGTTGAAGAAAGCACATACCGGTCAAGGGAAGCACACACATGAAGATATTTCCTTAATTGACATTTATGCACCCAACCTGAACACTCCTCACTATATTAAACAAATCTTAAATGATCTGAACAATATATCTTCCTGCACCATAATAGTTAGAGATTTCAACACCCCTTTAATAGTACAAGACAGATCCTCCAAATAGAAACTAAAGGAAGAAACAATGGACTTAAACTTGACCTTAGAACAAATGGAATTAACAGACATATACAGAACATTTTATCCTAACAACACTGAATACACATTCTTCTCTTCAGCCCATGGATCTGTCTCCAAGACTGATCATATCTTAGGATATAAGTCTAATCTCAAAAAATTCAAAAGAATAGAAATTATTCCTTGTATCTTCTTGGACCATCATGGAATATAAATTAAACTCAACTCAACATCAATAGAAATTCTCATACCCAAATAAAATCATGGAAACTTAATAACCTCATGCTGAATGACAGCTGAACCACAGATAAGATTAAAAAAGAAATCATTAGATTTCTTGATCAAAATGATAATGAAGCCATAAGCTATCAAACTCTGTGAAATACAGCAAAGGCAGTCCTAAGAGGCAAATTTATAGCATTAGATGACTTTATCAAGAAAACAGAAACAGAACATGTCAATAACCTAATGGGCCATTTCAAGCAGCTAGAAAAAGAAGAATATCCAATCCCAAACCCAGAAGAATAAAGAAAAAAACAGAATCAGAAGAGAATTAAGTGAAATTGAAAACAAAAGAATCATTTGGAAGATCAGTGGTGGAAAAGTTAGTTCTTTGAAAAGATTAATAAAATCAATGAACCCTTGTACAGACTAACTAGAAACAGAAAAGATCTCTAACAACCTCAGTCAGAAACAAAAAAGGGGAAATAACAGAAACCACAGAAATACAAGAGGTCTTCAACAATTACTATAAAAAACTCTATGCTCAGAAATATGAAAATGTAGAAGAAATGGGCCAACACCTGGAACCACACCCTTTTTAAATTCAAAGAGAAAGAATTAGAAATTTTGCAAAGACCTATATCAAGCACTGAAATTGCATCAACAATACAAACTCTTCCAAAAAAGAAAATCCCAGAACCAGATGGTTTCACACCAGAAATCTACCAAACCTTCAAAGAGGAACTAGTACCTATGTTGTAAAACATATTCCAAAACATAAAGAAAAAAGAAATCCTCCCCAACACATTCTATGAAGCAAATATCACCTTGATTCCAAAACCAGGAAAGGACCCAACAAATAAAACTATAGACTAATATCATTAATGAAATTGATACAAAAAATATTTAAGAAGATCCTAACAAACAAAATATAGCAACACATCAAAAAAGTTATACAGCATGATCAAGAAGGATTTAACCCAGAGATGCATGTTTGGTTCAACATACATAAATCCATAAATGTAGTTCACCACATAAATAAAATCAAAAACAAACCATATGATTCTCTTAATTAAGACTTTTGACAATATCTAGCATCCTCTTTTAATAAGGCCACTTAAGGAAATAGGCTTTGGTGGGACATTTCTTAAATGAATTGAGGCCATCTACAACAAACCCACAGCTAATATCATATTGAATAGAGTAAAACTTAAAGCATTCCCACTCAGAACTGGAACTAGATAAGGATGCCCATTACCACACTGCTATTCAACATAGCACTGGAAGTCCTAGCCATTGTGCTCAAGCAAGAGAAAGAAATCAAGGGTATTAAAATGGAGACAGAGAAAGTCAAACTCTCCATCTTTGCAGATGACATGATCTTATGCCTAGAAAACCCCAGGGACTCAACTATAAAGCTCTTAGAAGTGATCAAGGAGTATAGCAGCATCTTGGGATACAAAATCACTGCTCACAAATCAATAGCCTTCATATATGCCAATAACAGTCAAGCTAAGAATAAAATCAAAGACTCTATACCTTTTGCAATAGCTCTAAGGAAGATGAAATACCCAGGCTATCTCTAACAAAGTGCATGAAAGATCTCTACCAAAAGAGCTATGAAACCCTAAGAAAAGAAATAGCAGAAGACATTAACAAATGGAAGAAAATACCATACTCATGGCTGGGAAGAATAAACCTTGTTAAAATGTCCATACTACCCAAAGCAATCTACAGATTTAATGCAATCCCCATCAAAACACCAACCTCATACTTTGAAGAACTTGAAAAAAATAGTACTTTGTTTCACATGGAATCAGAAAAAAGCCAAATAGCCAATACAATTTTTAGAAATAAAAACAAATCTGGACGTATTGCATTACCAGACTTTAGGTTATACCAAAAGTCTATAGTGATCAAAATAGCATAGTACTGGCACAAAAATAGAGATACAGATCTATGGAATAGAGTAGAGAATCTAGAGCTGAACCCAGCCACATCGCCATTTCATCTTACATAAACAAAACAAAAGCATCCACTGGGGAAAATAATTCCTGTTTAATAAATGGTGCTGGGAGCCACACATAGAAGACTGAACCTGGACCCACACCTCTCACCACTGACAAAAATTGACTTTAGCTGGATGAAGGATTTAAACTTAACACATGAAACAGCAAAAATTCTAGAGGCGGCTCGGCACCCATGGCTCAAGCGGCTAAGGCTCCAGCCACATACACCTAAGGTGGCGGGTTCGAATCCCCAGCCCGGGCCCGCCAAACAACAATGATGGCTGCAACCAAAAAATGGCCAGGCGTTGTGGCGGGCACCTGTAGTCCCAGCTACTTGGGAGGCTGAGGCAGGAGACTCGCTTGAGCCCAGGAGTTGGAGGTTGCTGTGAGCGTGATGCCATGGCACTCTACCCAGGGGGATAGCTTGAGGCTCTGTCTCAAAAAAAAAAAAAAAAAAAAAATTCTAGAGGCAAGTGTGGGGGGAAAGCTTGACAATATTGGCCTAGAAAAAGATTTTATGAAGAAGATCCCCTGGCAATTGTAGCAACACCAAAAATAAATAAATAAGACTTGATCAAGCTTAAAAACTTCTTCAAAGCTAAGAGAACCACAACTAAATAAAGCAAACAGCCTTCAGAATGGGAGAAAATTTTTGCATGTTAGGAATCTGGCAAAGGGCTGATAACTAGCATCTACAGAGAACTCAAATTAATCAATAAGAGCAAACAACCCCATTTATAAGTGGGCAAGACACATGAACTGAAACTTTTCTGAAGATGACAGACAAATGGCCAACAAACATGAAGAAATGCTCATCATCTTTAATCATCAAAGAAATGCAAATCAAAACCACTCTGAGATATCACCTAACCCTAGTGAGATTCACCCACATCACAAAGTCCCAAATCTGCAGATGCTGCCATGGATGTGGAGAAAAGGGAACACTTCTATACTACTGGTAGGATTGCAAACTAATGCACACTTTATGCAAAGAAGTATAGAGAATTCTTAAAGAACTTAAAGTCAACCTTTCATTTAATCTTACGATTCCGTTACTAGATGTCTACCCAGACAGAAAACAATCGTTTTACCACAAAGACATTTGCACCATAATATTTATTGTAGCTCAATTCACAATTGCCAAGTCATGGAAACAATCCAAGTGCCCATCAACCCATGAATGGATTAACAAACTGTGGCATTTAGCCATAGGAAAAGATGCAAACTTTATATCTCTTATGTTTGCCTGAATGGAGTTGAAACACATTCTTCTCAGAAAAAGTATTTTAAGAATGGGGAAAAAAATCCAATATACTCAATACTGATATGAAACCAACATATAGACAACTACATGCCCACATGAATGATGAAATTCAATTACAGCCTAGCAAGGGGGAAGAGAAAAGATGGAGAGGGGAGGGCAAGGGGAAGGAAGGAGGGTGACTGGCAGGAGGAAGGAGGGCAAGTGGTGGGATCTCACCTAATGTGCACAATGTGAGGGTGTTCAGCACACCCCCTGGGTGAAGGGCTCAACTACAACTTGAATATTATAAAATATAACTAAAATAATGTACTCTAAAAATTTCTACCCTCATATTAATTTGAAATAAAAAAATAAAAGACACAAACATCAAATTTTTAATAGGCTATTAAAATAATGGTATTTGATTGTAAAACAATAGACAAATATGACTATATCAAACTAAAAGCTTATAGCAAAAAAACAATCAATAAAAATGAAGAGACAAGCAGAAAATATTTGCAAACTACTCATCCAAAAAGGAACTAACATTCCAGAGTATACAACTTGACAGCAAAAAAACAAAAACCAAAACAACAACAACAACAACAATAATCCCATTAAAAAGTGGGCAAAGGACATGAATACACATTTCAGAAAAGAAAGCATACAAATGGCTAATAGGTATAAGAAAAAATGCTCAACATCATTAATCATTAGGGAAGTGCCAACAAAAACCACCATGAGATAGATATCCTCTCACCCTAGAGTGGCTATTACTAAAAAAGGGAAAGATAACAGATTTTGGCAAGGTCACAAACTAAAGGGAACTCTTATGCACTGTTGGGGGAATGTAAATTAGAACCACCACTATGGAAAACAGTATGCAGGGTTCTCAAAAAACTTAAAATAGAACTGCCATATGATTCAGCAATCCCCTTGCTGGGTATATATCCAAAAGGAACAGAAATCAATGTATCAAAGGGATGCCTGCATCCCTATGTTTATTGCAGCAATATTCACAATAGCCAAGATTTGGAATCAGTCTTAGTGCTTGCCAATGGCAGAATGAATAAAGTGGCATATATACGTAATGAAATACTTCGGCCATAAAAAAAAAAAAGAATGAAGTCCTGTTATTTATAACAACATGAGTGGAACCACAAGTCATTATGTTAAGTGAAATAAGCCAGGCACAGAAAAGCAAATATCACATGTTCTCACTCACATGTGAAAGCTAAAAAAAGTCAAATCTCACAAAGGCAGAGAATAGAATGATGGTTACCAGAAGCTGGGAAGGGGCAGAGGATGAGGAGAGGTTGGATAACGGGTACAAACATACAGATCGATGGAGGGAATACATTTTAGTGGTCAACAGTATAGTAAGGTGACTGTAGTTAAGAACAATATATTATATATTTCCAAATAGCTGGAAAAGAAGATTTGAAATGTTCCCAGCACAAAGAAATGATAGGTTTATGGGGATAAATATCCTAAATACCCTGATTTGATTGTTACACATTTTATGCATGTATCAAAATAGCACAAATATATAAAAATATTACATATCAACAAAAAAAAAATTTTTTAAATAATTCCATTTACAAAAGTTCTAAATTTTTCTACGAATAAACCGATATTTTTAAAAAGCACAGCACCTCACACAGGACCTTTCCCAAAGTAGAAATAATTTTGTGTTAAATTTTTACCAATTACAATTGTAAAAAACGCCTTTTACAGGCTGTCAAGAAGTTGAAACCTTCATAACCTGTTTGTGAGATTGTAAAATAGTGCAGTCACTTTGAAAACGATCTGGGAGTTACCCAAACTGTTCCACAGAGTTACCCTATAATCCAGCAATTCTACATCTGGATAAATGCCCAAAAGCAATGAAAACATATGCCACACACATAAGAAACTTGTTCAAATATTCATAGCAGTATTATTCATAATAGCCAAAAAGTGGAAACAATCCAAAGATGTATCAAGTGATGAAAAGATAAATAAAATGTGGCCTATGCATACAATAGAATATTATTCATCCATAAAAGGGAGCAACATACTTATTATACGTGCTATCGCATGATAAATCTTAAAGCATAATGCTAAGTGAAAGAAACCAGAGCAAGTCAAAGACAACATACTATATGATTACACTTATACGAAATGTCTAGAATAGACAAATCTACGAGGACAGACAGTTGATTAGTGGCTGCCCTGGGCTGGGGGTAGGGAGGGCAGGAGGGAGCTGGCAGGCAAGTGCAGTGACTGCTAAGGGATATAGAATTTCTTATGAGGGTGATGAACACGTTCCAGAATTAGATAGTGGTGATTTTTGCCCAACTATGGATACCCTAAAATGAGTGAACTGTACCCTTTAGATTAAAAGGTATGTACATTTTATCTCAATGCTGTTTTTAAAAAATTGCCTTTTAAAAGTAGCTTTAGGAAAAAGAAAAAAAATAAAGTTAAAGAAAATGGCATTCGTTTTGCCTCTATAGTTCACAAAATGTGGCAGTGACGCTCAAATAAAACCAAGAGTTAAATCCAATGAATCACAAAATCTTTATTTTAAAAAGTGTATCTGGTTTTTTCTGTTTCATTTTTATTTGCCTTTTGTTGCTATTGTTGGGGATTCATTGAGGGTACAAGAAACCAGGTTATACTGATTGCATTTGTTGGGTAAAATCCCTCTTACAATTGTGCCTTGCCCCCAAAAGGTGTGTCACACACCAAGACCCCATCCCCCTCCCTCCTTCCCTCTCTCTGCTATTTGCTTTTAATAAAAATTGTTCCGAGAAACATCTGAGAGGACAGTGGATGGCTTCTCTCACATGTCTTCTGATAGACCCTTAGAACAGCCAGCCTGAAGGACAGGCCTTGTAGAATGTGACTTAACGCCCAGTGATTCTAAATCATTGTTAAAGACAAGCTCATGAGACACTATAGCAGGAAATCGTGGTGAGAAATGCCAAAGACTGCCCCTTTTCTGGTTTCTCTCCCCATGTCGAGAAATTGGGGTTACAGCTTTGGAAGGTGCCTTCACTTCTCTGGGCTTCTCACTTGTTGAACCAGAAGGTCTCTAGGCATCTTTGTGGATTGAACATTCTGTGAGTCTGAGATTCTATTATGCAAATGTTAATATTCTTTAGGTATTAAGCTAAATAGGGGTGAGTTCTAAGCAAATTTTGCAAATGGAAGTAAATTTTTGATATTGAATCCTAAAATTAAGATGACCTTGACAGCCATCAAATATGCCTAGGAACTCTGTCCCTCAGAGGTCATTTGTGTTACCATTTTTTAGGTAACTGGACAAATAGCAAATCAAAGGCTAGACAGGCATGAAAAAAAACAAACTGAGGCTTCAGAATGAGGACCTTTGAATGAGGTCACAAAATTATTCATCAGTTATTAACCATATTTATCACCATTTTCCTTAAGAATAACAACCATTCCACCAGGCCTTTCATTTTTTTGTTTATAGTCTCCTATAGTTATTCTCTGTTGAAAAAAAAAAAAAAAACAGGCCTTTTGAAATAATTAAATCCTTTTATTCCTTCCTATTACTCATCTCTTCTTTTTCTCCCTGAGGATACTGCAAAGCATTACTCCTCAGGAGTAACACAGAAAAATGTAGCTCCTCTCCTTTTCTCATATTTTTCTTGATGTGTAATAAAAGAGTCCCCAGAAGAGTTTTCCATTACATGTCTAAATGTACAAGCTAAATCTAATTCTAATTGCTACTTACATTAGCTAATATCACATGTAAATCATGTTGATGATATTTTATCAAGGCTTTAAAAATTGCTTGAGCAATTTTTGTTTACTTGAATGAATTGTAAGTTAGATGTAGCTCCTCCAAGGGCTTTTAAAACTTAATTTTAAACTTGACATCATTTGTTTTACTACGTAAAATGGTCAGGTTTTCAGTGACTAAATATCCTCTATGCACAAAATAGAAAAGTAACCAGGGATTTAGCCTTTATCAAAGTAGAATTAAATTCAATATAAATGAATTATAAATATATTTATATAAAATGACTGAGAGTACATATCAAATCCTTGATACAGATATAGAATATCACATACTATGCAAAACAAAGTGAATATTTAAAACTTTTTAAATTCTAAAAAAGTACAATCCTTGCACAAATGTTGCAAAATTCAGAAAAAAGATAAACTTTTTGTGTTAACTATCAATATGACACATTTCCAGAAGGCTTTATTCCTACAGTGTTAGCTGAATATGTACTCTTTGGCTGCCTTGCCATATAACAATGATATTTTTTGGTCAAAATGTCTAAGAAGCATCTCTTGGCTGGGCGCAGTGTCTCACATCTGTAATCCCAGCACTCTGCAAGGCCAAGGCCAGTGCATTGCCTGAGCTCAGGAGTTCAAGACCATTCTGATTAAGAGTGAGACTCCATCTCTACTAAAAATAGAAAACCTAACTGGGCACTGTGGTGGTCGCCTGTCGTCCCAGTACTTGGGAAGCTGAGGCAGGAGGATCGCTTGAGTTCATGAGAGTTTGAAGTTGCTGTTAGCCATGATGATACCATGGCACTCTACTCAGGGCAACAGAGTGAGACTCTGTACTAAAAAATAAAAATAAAAAAAGAAGCATCTCTTTTGTCCCATTGTAAGTTATTTGTTTCTTGGTAAATATTATGGGACCATGATCCTGAAAAAAGTCATAAAATACTGTTGAATGAAATATGGCTCATAACAAGTCACAACAAAAGAGGCAGTACTTACCCAAATCAACGACCTGGTGGCATAGCAGCCACTGTTGGCCTTCGTATCCCTGCTGTCGACTATACGAATTCAGTTTTCCTTCACTGTCATTTTCATCTTCATTCTGCTTTTTCACTTGCAATCTGAGAGGGTCCTGCTTCTCACAAGCATCTTTATGTTTCCATCTTCGCTTTAGTAACTATAGTTCTTGATTATCTTGACCCATCCTTATCTCCATGATTTGGAGCATCAGTTTTTACCTTATATTGCCAGACAGCAGGAGGGTCTTTAATATTTTAAAGCTTCTCTTAGACTTCTTTCCATTTTTAGTTTCCCATAAGGATACTTCTTTTGTATCTATAATTTGGTATAGTGACAAATTCTTTAATAATCTGTATAATATGTAATATGTAATATAAATAATTTATATACGATATAATTAATCTAAAACCAAAGCATACGTGGCAGCAGGACTTAGCAACCTCTTTTGTAAAGTATCAGATAGCAAATCATTTTGCATGGGGGGGGGGTCTTTCAGTTTCTTTCTCAACTATTCAGCTGTGCTTTTTATAGCACAAAAGCACCAATATGTAATATGTTAATACACGGGTATGACTATGTTCTGGTAAAACTAGTTTATGAATAAGGTGGCAGGCCATATTTGGTTCTCAGGTCATAGTCTGCAAGCCCCCACCCAAAGCAATTTAAACATGTTTTAAAGCAGCGGGTTCTCAAATCTGTGGGTCGCAACCCACAGGAACTGTATTGAAGGGTCACGGCACTAGGGAGGTTGAGAACCACTGTTTTAAAGTGTTGCTTCACTGTGGTAAGCCAAACGCTCCTATTACTTACTCTTACGAACACTTATAACAACTCATACTGCATATACTGACTTTCTCATGCGTGTTAGGTATTGGGTCACTTAACACTTTCTCCTCTGGCTGCCTTACTGAATGGCTGGGAAAAGTATATGCCATTTCCTCTGGATCTACAGGACTTCAGTAGGACAAGATGCCTCTAAAATATAATTCAATATCTAAGGAAACACAGGACCCATGACTTCTCACTCACACTCACACACAGAGTTTGAATTATGGCAACATGTTCGGGTCCTTCATGGAAATTTTGATAAATTCTATTTTGTACATTTCTCATCAAAAAGGCAGGGAAATGTATAGTGCAATTGTAACTGACATGAAGCGTTATTAAGAACATATTGTAGACAGGAAGGAATTTCCAATTTAAGTAGAAATCAATGAAAACTCTTTTATAAGTTTGGAAATTATAATTTGTTTCCCCAGACTGACTTTTGGCTGTCTACATTTCAAACCTCACCACACTGCCCACATGGTTCTAGGGCTAGACTTCACATGACACATTCACATCATGATAACACATTGCCCCCCCCCCAACTCTATTGCAAGGTTGAAACAGTGGGTCAGTCCAATATCTCATAACTAGCAGGGACTTAGCTATCTGTATTAATTTCCAACGACTACTATGACAAATTACCACACACTTAGTGGTTTAAAAGAATACACACTTATTGTCTTAAAGTTTTGAAGGTCAGAAGTATGAGATCAGTTTCCATAGGAATTAGCAGGTCTATACACCCTCCAGGTCCCTAGAGGAAAACTTGTTCTGTTGCCTTGTCTAGCATCCCTTGGCTTGTGGGCCCTTCCTCCATCTTCAAAGCCAGAGGGAAGCATCTTCCTCCGGTAGCCATTTTGTCTTCCTTTTGTATCAGGCCTCACTCTGACAAGGATACTTGAGATTGATTATAGGGCTCACCCAGATAATTTAGGATAATCTCCCATTTTAAGATGTTTAACTTAATCCTATCTGCAATCTCTTTTGCTATATAAGGCAATATTCACAGGCTCCAGCAAATTAGACCTGGGTATCTTTGGAGCTCATTACACAGTCTACCACAGTAATACAACATAAAAGTCTCACATATAGGGGCAGCACCTGTGGCTCAAAGGAATAGGTCGCCAACCCCATATGCCAGAGGTGTCAGGTTCAAACCCAGCCCGGCCAAAAACTGCAAAAAAAAAAAAGTCTCACTCGTAACCCAAACTAAATATATGTCCAATTCAACCAACCATCAGCTAGATTCCAAAAATGCCTATGGAAGGGAATATGACCAAGAAATCAGGGTAGAAAGGGAAAATAGTATAAACTAGTTGCAATTAAAATATATTATTTTAGTAAATTTTAGAAATCTAAGACTTTATTAACTTAATTAATCTTTACAACTATAGTAGATTTAATAGATGAAGTGCCTTTGTTTCAAAAACATAGCAGGAATTTTTTATTAAATCATAGCTGTGTACATTAATGCAATCATGGGGTACAGTGTGCTGGTTTTATATACCATTTGAAATATTTTCATCAAACTGGTCAACATAGCCTTCATGGCATTTTCTTAGTCATTGTGTTAAGACATTTATATTCTACACCTAGGAGATTTCACATGTACCCTTGTAAGATGCACCATAGGTGTGGTCCCACCAATTACTCTCCCTCCACCCATTCTCCCCTCCCCCTCCCCTTACCCCTTCTTCTTGGGCTACAATTGGGTTATAGCTTTCATAAGAAAGCTATAAATTTCCTCAAGAGTTTTCCCCACACTTTCTTCTAATGTTTTTATAGTTTCATGTCTTGAATTTAAGTCTTTAATCCAGTGAGAATCTATCTTAGTTAGTGGCAACAGGTGTGGGTCCAGTTTCAGTTTTCTGTACATCGTTAGCCAGTTTGTCCAGCACCATTTGTTCAATAGGGAATCTTTTCCCCATTCAATGTTTTTAATTGGCTTGTCAAAGATCAGGTACCGGTAAGTAGTTGGATTCATCTGTTGGCTCTCTATTCTATTCCATACATCTACCTCTCTATTTTTGTGCCAGTACCATGCTGTTTTGATCACTATTGATTTATAA
>NW_003852400.1:37168575-37195734 GCF_000181295.1 Otolemur garnettii | reverse complement strand
CTCTCTCTCCACTTTCCCCTTCTTCTTAGGCTATAATTAGGTTATAGCTTTCATAAGAAAGCTATAAATTGGTTTCATAGTAAGACTGAGTACATTGGATACTTTTTCTTCCATTCTTGAGATACTTTGCTAAGAAGAATATGTTCCAGCCCCATCCATGTAAACATGTAAGAGGTAAAGCCTCCATCTTTCTTTAAGGCTGCATAATATTCCATGGTGTACATATCCACAATTTATTGATCCATTCGTGGGTTGATGGGCACTTGAGCTTCTTCCATGACTTAGCAATTATGAATTGGGCTGCAATAAACATTCTGGTATAAATATCTTCGTTGTAATGTGATTTTGGGTCTTCTGGATATATACCTAGAAGAGGAATTGTAGGATCAAATGCCGGGTCTATTTTTACATCTCTAAGTGTTCAATTTAACATGGGACCATGCAAATGAGAGACACTCTTACTAAAGCTCCAGTAGTTTTAGGTAAATCCTTCTTTAACCCATTATTTGCCTCTCCCAGGGATTTTGTGGAGGTTTTTTCCTTGGTGGTAAGTGAAAAAGCATTACATTTGTAGGCAAAGATATCTCTATTCAGTTTCTAGTATGTTCATTGTTATGCAAACATTACCTCTCTCTAGCTCTAAAACATTTCCATCCCCCCCAAAAGAAAACTCTGTACCCATTAAGTAGTTCTCACTTCCTGTCTTCTCCAGCCCTAATCAACACTCATCTTTCTGTCTCTTTGTATTTACCCATTCTGGACATTTCACATAAATGGAACCATATTATATATGACCTTTTGTCTTTCCAAAGTTTATCCATGTTGTAGTATGTGACAGTACTTTGTTTCTTTTATGGCTGAATAATAAACCACATTTTGTTTATCCATTGATCCACTGATGGGCATTTGAATTGTTTCCATATTTGGGCTATTATGAATAATGCTGTTATGAACACTTCAGGTATAAGTTTTGGTTTGGACATCTGTTTCTAGTTTATTTGGGTATATACTTGGAGGTAGAATTACTGATTCATACGATAATTGTATTTTTAATTTTTTGAGTAATTCCCAGGGGATTTTACTCTTACGCCTTAAATGTAAAATGAAAAGCAATTTCTGGGCCAGCTGCAGTGGCTCATGCCTATAATCCCAGAACTTTGGGAAGGCAAGGCGAAAAGATCACTTAAGCCCAGGAGTTCAAGGTTCCAGTGAACTATAATGATCCCACTGCACCCTTCAACTATCTTAAAAAAAAAAAAAAAAAAGGCAATTTTTGTTAACATGGTTTTGTAAGATAGTTATTTGGGGGGAAAGCTGGCCAAGAAACTGAAAATGAAACAAAATATTTATGAGTAAAATTTCTCCACCCAGACAATTCCTTGGGGTTGGTGACACTGGGACAAATTCAAGCCCACCCTGTAGGTGATCTCTCTCCCTGATCTGGGGAAGACTGTAGATGAGAAAAGCCCTAAAGAAAAGTGTTTGAAATTACTAAAACCATTTGAATTGCTCACCAATGTGACCACGCTGGAAACCTTTTGAAGTAAAACAGTAATTTTATTTCCTCAATATAAGATACAACAAATGTTAAAATACACTAATTTATCAAACCTTTGTGAGTTAAAACTACATTAAATGTACACAGACTATAGATACGTCTTAATTTTAAAAAGCAAAAATGTACTTTTACTTTAGACTTTAGGATATAAAGTCACATAAATAAAGACCAGAATCAAACTTTCTCATGGCCTTTGCAAAACATGACATTAGCAGGAAAGTAAACCTGGAAAAAGAACATAGTGTGGGGAAGATGAGTTACATTAGGCTTTCTCACCTGAAGACCACAAGGTGTCCGATTGTTTTGAATAAGCAGGATTAAGCCAGCAGGTGCTGGGTGCTCCTAAGTAATCGTCATTAGAGTTTAATTTGGAGCCACTGTTGTTCCAATACTATATAAGGCCCCCAAGCCTTTCTGCCTGTGGAGAAAAGAAGCTTCTAATGCTAGTTCATCTAACCCTTCACCCCCATGAGCTGAAAGAAGGCGGAGGACCCCATGAATTAAATACAGGATGTCACAGCTACCTTTGACTCCTTGGTTCTTTTCCAGTTTGTCTGAATCCAGTGCAAACCTTTTCAGCCTCATCTATTGATGATACAAGTAGTTAAATTCATAAGTCAGAAGATTTTTCTCAGGGTAAATTGTAGGAGACGCCAACATCCGAGCAAGATGATCTGCAGCTGAGGCGTGGACCTCGGGCCATTCCTCCACGGGAGTTCCTTGTGGGAGGAGCCCGTGCCCTCAGCACGTAGTCATTGTTAATTACTCCCCTCACCTGTATCTTTCCCTTTCAATAAAAGGCTGGTGCGGAGATTGCTGGGGGCTACCCAGAAAGTAAGGGCTAGCCCGCCTTCCACAAGCTTGTACTTTTTTTTTTTTTTTACTGAATGGTAACTATATACATTAATGCACTTCTGGGGTACAGTGTGGGGTTTTCACATGCTGCTGTGTTGACCAGTTTGATGGAAGTATTTCAGATTGCATGTGAAAACCCCACACTGTACCCCAGAAGCGCAAACTTGTACTTCTAATTCGCTTCTCGCCTGGTTCCTTCCTGCGCTAACCGAGACCAGGGCCACAGGAGCCCAATGGGTCATGACAGTAAATCTGTAAAGTACAAACTGTGGGTACTTCATATATGTTATAGACAAATCAGAGTGTTTTCCAATCGAGAGTAATGGACAGAAAGGTAGACTGAGTTGTCTACCTTGGACCTCTGGAGCAAAGAAAAACAATAGCAATAACTTACTGTTTACTAAACCCTGACTTTGCCAGACATTGTGCTCATTACATCCTTTCAACACCTATACGTTAAAGAATCTAAGACTTAAAGACATCACATAACTCCCATGTGTTTACAAATTAAATTTATTTCTATATAACCAATAGGCCCCCCAAAAAAATCACAATAGAGTCTGCATACATTTCAAACCAGTTTATAATAAAAATAATGCACAAAAAAACTCACTGAAGACTGCTAGAGTTGTGCTAATAGGAAAACGTAGAGCCTTATGTACATGTATTAGAAAACGCACGATTTTGATAATCTAAGCACTTATCTCACAAAGTTCAAAGAAAACAGAATGAAGGAAATAAAGACAGGGATACAAAGCAAAGATATAGAAAACAAACATACATTAGGGAAGCCAGCAGAGCCTAAGAGTGGTTCTTCACAGAGAACTTGCCCTTCTCAGACACAAGTGCAAAGCACTGTCTGCCTCCCTGGGCCACGCTCTTAGGCCTTAGTCTAAAGCAGTGATTTTCACCTGGTGTGCACACGGGTACACCTAATTGTTTTAAGTGCGCCTCAAAAATTTTTAAAGAGCATATAATAGATTCTTTCCTAAAGCAGTTCAGCACAGTAAGTATACTCTTTTCCTTAAATGTGTTTATGAATCAACATAATTTAAGTGTGCTATGCAAGTTTAACTATAGGTTCAAGTGTGCTGTGAGATACAAAAGGTTGAAAAACACTTCTCTAAAGTCTGCTTATTACAAGTGAATCTAAAAGTAGAATATAAACGTCTTAACACAATAAGAAAATAACATAAAGGCTATGTTAACCAGTTTGATGAAAATATTTCAAATGGTATATGAAAACACCACACTGTACCCCATGATTGCATTAATGTACACAGCTATCATTTAATTAAAAAAAAAAAAAGTCTGCTTATAACCTCCATCTGCTCCTGAGGCCAACAAAGTGTATGAGCTTCATAAAAGCAACTCTGACCATTTATAGAAGATAGGACCCAAAATATAAACAAAGCTTGTTTTTACGAATAGATTGCAGCAGTGAAATCATTCTTGTTATTGCAACATATTTGCTGAGGTTTTTTTTTAAAGCCTACATCTTTTCTATTTTAAAATAATCCTCTCTCCAACTATGAGAAAAAAGGCTTAAAAAATAAGTGGTTTGCTGCTTGCATGAATAATATTGCATTTTTATATTAAACAAGAAACTTTTATGTTGATATTTTATACAAAAAAGAGAGGAATCTTCATAAATAACATTCTCTATGGGATTATTAAAATAACTTAGAAAACAAAAATGCTCTCTTCTAGCTCCTACTAAGATCCTAGGTGGCAGGAGTTGTGTACACGTACCTGAAATATTTCCCAGTGTCTTCACATGAAGCTGTGGGGCCTTGGATGTTTAAGAAGCAATTACTCAATCGTTCACTGCACTGGTTTTCCCATATTCCTTTGGGTGTTGACATATCCATGTCAGCTATAAATCCCAGGACGACACTCTTAGGCAGTGGATCTCAAAGTGTGGTCCCATGACCAAAACTATCAGCATCACCTGGGAACTTGTTAAACATGCAAATTCTCAGGCTCTGCCCCAGACTTAATGAATTTCAGACACTTTTGAGGCTTGTGGTTTAACGGTTTTCCAGGTGCCTCTCCTCACTGTTGCCTGACAACCTCTGCCCTACAGTGAGTCAGTAAGATTTAAAGGTGTCTCAAATTTTTACCTGCACCAGGTAAACTCCTTTGAGTTACAGGAGCTCGCAGGGCTCTGTGCATGCACCTGTGGGCAGCTTATGACGTTCAAATGGCTCTGCCTAAGCAGGAGACTAATTAGCTAAGAAGGTGCTTCCATAGCTCTCACAGAAGAGAGGTTCTCTATGGCAAAAATGGGCCATAAACAGCACTTCCAACATAACGCACGAAATGACAAGTAATTTAATGAGCTTCCACCACTGAGATATATTTGCCTGAACATTTGACCGTTCATCAGGGTAGGGTTGCCCTGTCCCCCAAAAGGACATTACCAGGAAAATGGAAGTGCACAGTGAGCAGTGAACCACCGTTTCAAGGACACCCAATTAGAACATGACTTGATAGAATGAAAATAAAATGCACCAGCACTTTATCATCAATTATTCCAAGGTGACGAGGACTATATTTACTCATTTCTATCTTCCCCTGCCTTATTTCTGCCTTTATTTTGAGAAGAAAATGAGGAAAAATGTTTCCCCTGAGTTTCCAAACCGAGTGTAACAATAGTCACAGCAAGTGCCAGGAAATGTTCCTCGGAGTTTAGGAGCATTGGTCTCTTAACAAAGCAGAACTCTGGCCTTCCCAACTTTGGGACGTGTAATAAAATAATGTTTTCCATTTCCAAATCAGACAAAAGATTAAAGTGAAGTGGAAGTGAAGAGTACGGAATGCAGCTCCAATTATGATCGGAGGGGGAAGATAGGAACGTGTACATATTATATCGCTACTTCTTTCTCCTTGTTTTTCTCCCGCCAACTTCCAGTGGACACAAGTTATTGCACCAGTAAGTGGAACATTCTAAAGGGCAAACAGTTCTCTCTTCACCATGAAGCAGTGAGCTGAGATGGAACAGCCTTCTAGAGTATCCTCTAGAAGTGGGTAGGGCGCTGGCCACATACCCCCAGGTGGCAGGTTCAAACCTGGCCCAGGCCAGCTAAACAGCAATGACAACTACAACAAAAAAATAGCTGAGCATTGTGGTGGGCGCCTATAGTCCTAGCTACTTGGGAGACTGAGGCAAAAGAATCACTTAAGCCCAAGAGTTTGAGGTTGCTGTGAGCTGTGATACTACAGCACTCTACTGAGGGCAACATAGTGAGACTCTGTCTCAAAAAAAAAAAAGAAAAGAAAAATGTCTTTCTTATAATTATTCCATATTCTGATTTTTTTATTACAAAAGTAACATATGCTCATTTTAACTAATAAAAGAATCTAAAGATGCCTATATAATATCCATAACATTTAATATGAATAGATTTGTAATGGGCAACTAGAGACATCCTCCATCATGTGAATTTGGGTGGGAAACAGTGTTCTGCTTTCTAAAGGATTCACAGACGCCATCCACTGTGCTGGGTAAGCACACAGAAGTTTAGCTCATGCAAATGCTCCCATTTGAGATAACGGCATGTAAAAAACATGGTACAAGACCCCTTGCCAATTGGTGCCAGTGAGGATAATAAATGTCCAGTGATGCTCTATCAGTAGGGACACCAGCAACCAGATTGCTTTGTGGTGTCACCTCAACTGTGTCACCCACTGCCAACGTCTCTGCCAGATTCCTGAGCCTTGCTCTTCAGTCAAACTTCCAACTACTTCTGGGAGCGCCATTCAACACATTCTTTGGAATATTCTCAATAGTAGTGAATTTTTTTGCTTTGAGGGTTTTGCAACAGACAAAAGGTATTTGGAAACAAGTGATCATGCCAATGAATACTATATATGGACATATATGTATATTCACACACACGAATAAAATATGATTAGGAGATTTTGACACTTGTTGTGTTTACTGAAAAAGTCAAATAGTGCATCTTAACATTAATCTCACTCTTTAAAAGAATGGAGTTAATGTGAATGTTTATTCCTGTGTTGCAGAAATAAGAATGCTAAAATAAACATAACAGTGGTTCATGTCTGAAGTTTGTGCTCTGAAGTGTTCTTTCCTACTGTCAGTTTTCTATAAAACACCATCTACGGCTCAGTGCCCATAGCTCAGTAGTTAGGGCACAGGCCACACGTACCGGGACTAGCAGATTCGAACTTGGCCCGAGCCCTCTAAACAACAATGACAACAACAACAAATAGCTGGGTGTTGTAGCAGATGCCTATAGTCTCAGCTACTTGGGAGACTGAAGCAAGAGAATCATTTAAGCCAAAGAGTTTAAGGTTGCTGTGAGCTGTGACACCACGGCACTCTACCCAGGGCAACATAGTGAGACTCAAAAAAAAAAAAAACACCCTCTACATACAGAGTTATAAATATCCCAACCAACACCACTTAATGAGTTACATGAAAGTTAATAACCCTGAAGAATTAAAGAATCTGTAGATGCATAACTCACACATTTCTCCAATGTGGCTATTTCCAAAGTCTTAGATATCTTTTTTCTTAACACATTTCAATCCATTACTGCTCTGTGAATAATGCTTTTTTTAGTGAGGATGGTATCAGTTCTGTAAGACTCATGTTCTCCTAGTCCATCTTTCCAAAATGGAACTCAAATCCTGTCTTGCTACGTTCAGTGGTAAAAATCTGGCCTTTAGACATCTGCATCCTCAAGGTTCACTCAGAAAGTAAGATAGATTGTTCTGTGTGTGTGTGTGTGCACTCATGCACATTGCATTTTCCAAGAGAACCACAATATTATTTCTGATGGTCCATGACTCTCTTACAATGTGACTTTGATACCTCCTCCCATCAAGAAGTGAAGTATATGGTCCCTGCCCTTGAATCTCGTAAGCTTGTTCCTACAGAGGAAGTAAAGCTATGTCACTTCCGAAGGCGACATCCTAAAAGGTAATACAGCTTTCTTCTGGTTCTCAGTGGTGCTTGCTCTTGGAAGGTAGCCCCCCCGCTGTAAGGAGGCCCAAAATAGCACAAGGAGATCTCATGGACAGGCCTTGTGCTTCAGCACAGCCCAGCTGAGGCGCCAAATGATAGAATCAACTGCCACCAAGTGTGTGATGGTTCCTCCAGATGATTCAAGACCCCAACTGTTGAGTCATTCCCAGCCTACAAGGTTTTCTAGATGAAGCCCTGGACATGATAGAAAAACAGCCATCCCTATCATGCACTGTCCAAATTCCTGACCCACAGAAAGCCTAGGAAATAAAAATGAAATTTCATCATTTTAAACCATTAACTTTTAGGGTGATTTGTTAAGCAGCAATAGAAAACTGACACATATATATAGGTAATAAGGTTGTGATGGATTCTTTTTTAAATTTTCAATGTGTCATTATAGACATAAAATTTCAGAACATATCCAAATTGATTTTTAGTGATTTACCAAGAACAAAAAGTAATTTTCTATTCTAGCTGCAATGCTGCAGATAGTGTTATGACTGTTTTAATGTTTCTTAAAACCTCTATGTTCTTCTTCTGTTATCATTTTTGTAGATAATATCTGATGATGTAGTATTATAGGCTTATTCTTTATCAAATGTTGTATCTCAAGAATTGACATTAACCTTTATTACCTCTTGGAACAGTAAGACTATTTCTCCCTAGTAGTGCTCAGTACGTGGGTCTCCTCCTTGGTCGTTTTTTTCTCCCTAACATTCAAGCCATCTGTTACTCCTAAACTTTTTGCACTGCCACTTGATTTCTTTAAAGAGGCACAAAAAGTTTATATCATTTTTAAAATTATTAGGGGTCAGTATATATCCATATTTTTACAAAATATCCTTAATTTCTTATAGTTGTCTTAACCTCATTTAACACAACACAATCACTCATTTAGAGTGATTTTTCTATACTCACCTTTAGCAGGTTGTTTGAGAGCATTAACTTACTTCTCATAGAAAAATTACTTTTTCTTTGGGCTTTCCAGTACTTAAGTTTTGTGATTACAATATCTTTTTTGATTAATAAAGGAGCCAGCCTCTAAGATAACCTCCAGGGGTCCTCTCCTCCTGGAATTCATACCTTCGTATAGACCTCTTCCACAATGGATAAAGTTGGCCTGTATAACCAACAGGATATTGAAGAAATGACAGGTTGTGACTTTTGAGACTCTTATAAAAAGGCATTGTGGCTCCTCACCTGTGGCTCAACTGGGTAAGGCACCAGCCACATATACCTAAGGTGGGGGGTTCGAATCCAGCCCGGGCCCACCAAAACAACAATGACGGCTGCAACCAAAAAATAGCTGAGCGTTGTAGTGGGCGCCTGTGGTCCCAGCTACTTGGGAGGCTGAGGCAGGAGACTCGCTTGAGCCCAGGAGTTGGAGGCTGCTGTGAGCTGTGATGCCACAGCACTCTACCCAGGGGGATGGCTTGAGGCTCTGTCTCAAAAAATTAAATTAAATTAAAATTTAAAAAATAAAAAGGCATTGTGGTACCTGAGAGCATTCACTTAGGGGAAAGCCCACTGTCATGTCATGAGGTCACTCAACCAGTTTATAGAGCAGGCGTCCTCAAACTACGGCCCACAGGCCACAGGCAGCCCACCTAGGACATTTATCCGGCCCACCAGGTGTTTTTGCAGCCGCTGCCTGTCCTGCTTAGCAGCCGACTCATTCTGGGGCCCGCAGTCCAGCCCTCCAATGGTCTGAGGGATAGTGAACTAGCCCCCTGTTTAAAAAGTTTGAGGATCCCTGTTATAGAGAATGTCTCTATGGCAGAAACCTGAGGCCTCCTGCTGTCAGCCACCATCAGCTTGTCAACCATGCGAACAAACCTTTTGGAACTGGTTTGCTTCAGCCCTAGTCAAGCTGTCGACGACTGCAACCTCTGAGCAGCTCCCAAGTCAGACTACCCAGACCGAGCTCATCAGAATTGCAGACCTACGAAAAGGGAGGTATAATAAATGTTATATTATTATTGTTTTAAACAATTTTCAGGTAAGGTATTCTAAAATAGAAATGTATTAGAAAATAGAACACTAATATGACTACTATAAATAGGTTTGGGAATACAGAGATACCTAATCCAACCAGTATAAAGGCATTTGGGAAGAAATGCCTGGTATGGAAGCATGAGCAGAACGGTGGCCTACCGCATAGCCAGCTGGCATGAGTTGACACCACACAGAGAGTCAGTCTGTTCCCTGGAGGTCCACTAAGAGAGTGTCACCCATTTAGTATCTTTTGCATGATCTAGTCTCTTCTGAGTGAAGACTTACTGTGCCGGTTATCAACTCACCATCTCTAAGCTCCAAACTCACCTTTCAATACACGCTCTGCGATGATGAATAGAATTCCTTTAAGCCTTTCTCCTTTTATAGTGTACGTGATATTAATCTAGCATAGTAGAGGATGGGGGAGGAGCACCATAGGAGGAAGGGACTCTCCAGCTGTTTCTGGCTGCTACACAGTGAGTTAGCAGTGTGAGCATGAGGCCTCTGGTGATGTTCTGCCCCAGCCACTGGTCCAGAAGATGCTGTCCCTGGGCCAACTCACAGCCTAAACCTGGACACTCCCTGCCTCTTGCTGCACTAGCACCCCCAAACCCTCTGCACATCCCACTTGCCCAGTCACTTTCTGAGACTCCTCTGCAGGCTGCCACCCCCAGATGGCTGGCACCCACCCCACTCCCTCTGTATGCCTGCCCACCTAGCTAGCTACCAGCAGCAGCTCACCTGTGCCCCACCTACACTCTGGAGGGTGGCTTCCTGTTTGCCCAGTGACCGCAGGAAGCTCTGCCATGAGCACACCAGGGAACTCCTCCAACATCCAGAGATCTGCATCTCACATTCTCCAATGAAGCTGGAACTCCAGCTTCCAACAAGGGGCCCGCCTTCCAACTTTGTCTTTTCTTGGGTATCCTCCCTCAGTCTTAGGGTACCAGAAAGTGTTTTCTCACATCTTATAGTTTCTCTTTTATCATTATTTAATAATTCCCTATATTAAATTTCCCCTGTTCAACTCTTATTTCAGAGTTTTTTCCCTAACCTCTTCTCCCCAGAATGGCATCTAGGTATACGAGGAAGCTTCCTTTATTATTTTTGGAAGGAGAGTTGGAGGGAGGAAGGGGTGAGAGAGGGAGAGAGAGAGAAGCAGACTTTAGATTCAAGAGCTGGTCTCTAAGTCTCCATTGTATTCTACTGTGGGTAGGTGGTTTTCTCAGCTCCCTGAACTGGTTCCAATGAGTAAAACTGTTCACTCTGGGTCTGGGTGGGAAATGCTGGCAACTACTACTAGAAACTAGTCCTGGCCACTGACCTTAAAGGCTCCTTGCACTGCAATCTCTTCCCTCTATTAATGTCATTTCTAATCCATTGGCCCTCACAGCATCCCTGAGGTGACAGGAAAACTCCAGGTATAGAAAGCCACACGATCCCCTCAAACCAAGCACAGGCCCTGGGGGCCAGAGGCACAGCCTCAGTCTCGCTCCTTCCAGCTTCTCCAAGGTTGCCTCTATGGTACCGCTTTCTTACTGGCTTGGTAATGACTCAGAGCTAAAAGCTGAAGTGGGGCTAGACCTGATGTCTGTGGTCTTGCTGGGGCTTTGACAAAAAAGAAGACCACTAACTCAAATGCTCGGACCCCTCTATGCCTCTCTGGATATTTCTACATCCTCCTTATCTGAGGCACAGCCCTGAGAGAGGAAATAAAGACCTTATGGAAAAAGCAGAGACTCTTACCCATGACACCAAAAGATAAATAAATAAATAAATGGGCCTCCACTTGCTGTAATCTAAATCCTTCCTTCTAGAGGAACCAAAATCTCTAAACTTTGAAAGCCATTCTATACATTTTTCTTTTACTCTATTTCTGGGCTGTAGAAACATTTAGAAAACCCTTTTTTCTCTCGACAAAGTCAAGCTTTCCATATTGCCAGCACTATTAAAACATCCTATGGTCCTTAAAAGCTGAAGATTGACTTTTTTATATTCTTGTTATGAAAGTTCTAACTGTACTCCTATTTCCCCATTTTCTCATTCCCCCCTCCTGGCTGCAGAAAGATGCCTTGGCTTGGCCAAGTATAAAAGTCCTATACATAGAAATTCAGGAGAGAATAGATAACATATTTCAAAAGCTTTTACCTTCCATTAAACGTTTAACTTTGACTAATTGCAGAGAATGAATAAATTCATGAACAAGATAGAAGATAAAATTGCATAGAAAAAATTGGTATAGGCTGGCACGGTGGCTCACGCCTATAATCCTAGCACTTGGGAGGCTGAGGAGAGTGGATTGCCTGAGCTCACAGGTTTGAGACCAGCCTGAGCCAGAGTAAGACCTCATCTCTAGAAATAGCTGGGTGTTGTGGCAGGCACCTGTAGTACCCATTACTCAAGAAACTAAAGCAAGAGAATCACTAGAGTCCAAGAATTTGAGGTTGCTGTGAGCTATGACACCACAACACTCTACCAAGGGTGACAAAGGGAGCCTCTGTCTCAAAAAAAAAGAAAGAAAGAGAGAAGAGATTGGTACAGAAACAGATGCAAACTCAGAGAACACTACAGAATGCTTATTCAGTGTATAAATAAAGGCACTGACACCATAAACCACCCTTCATTATCTGTCCTTGGAAAATAAAAATAAAATACTGCATTTTGTAAAATCCAGGACACCATTAATTTGTATACCACTAAAAAAGATGCTGCCAATTAAACCGTGATCCATCTTCAATTGAAAGTTCAGAGATGCTGAAACATGGAGGGGAAAACGTGTCTTAGAAGTAATGAAATAGGGCAGAAGGTGATTGAATCCAGAAAACAAAAAGTATCTGATTAGTTTAAACTACATTTGAGGTCATTTTTTTAAAAAGCCACAGAAGTAAAAAAAAAAAAAAAAAAAAGGAGCTTCTGAGATAACCAAAAAGAAACCTTTTCAGCGTTTCTAACATCCACAAGTTACTATAGAAAAATGTCACAAAGATGTGGCGTTTTGAACCAATATTTAAGTGCTCCCAAAATGTCACAGTGTTCAAGCGATGCAGTTAAGAAATGAAAAAGCATCTACAATCGGAATCGTGGAAATGTCCCTAACATCCAAAGAGACTGCTGAGCAGCCAGAGCGGTTAGGAAGAAGAAAGCACAGGACCGTGTCCTGCCGCAGTCCCCAGCACCAGGGCTCGGAGAAGCACACAGCTATTTCTGAAGGATGTTTTCTGAGAACCCTTCCGCAAGCATATCAAGTTTTATCTCTAGGCCTGGTTTGTTTTTATCTAAAGAACAGCAACACAAGACCTGTCAATTACTTCCTTCCTCATCTGCAAACCAATGCCATGCATCGTGATGGGGGAAAAACTAACTTATCACAAAAGAATATAAATGAAGCATAAAAATAACAGAAGAATTTGAAAACCTAGCACTGTTGATTTAGTTAAAATAGATCAAGCTACTGAAAGCAGTAGCCTCTAAGTAGACCAATATTAACTATTAATAACTCAGTTCCCTACCTGGCACTAGGAGCTATGCAAGTTTATAAAATTGGACTTCTGATTATAAAAATATTCAACATTGGCAATGGGGGAATATTTTACAACTTCCAGTGCACAAAAGGGCTATCAAATGAAGAATACTTTAATTAAATGGGGGATAATTTAGAGATGCTTATTTAATATTCTTGTTTTATATTAAGTCAATTAAGAGAGAAAAAACCCATATAACCTTCGTCTTTTCTTAATGATAAACTTAAAATCAGGCGTCATGATATGAGTCAATTGATCTAACAGAACAACTGAAACCTCTATGCCAGCTCTAATCCCAGCTCCCCATGCTATTGAAAATTACCATGAACATTAGTAACACTGTAAAAAGGGAGTCTGGTTTCTATAAATTCAAGTCAATACAAATGGGGGAAGGACCATTTATTGTGATGGATGTGTTCACTGAATGCAAAAAGCAAATTATTGAAGATAGACTGAAAGGGGAAAATCTATAAATATCCAGGCTCCCTGCAGTAGTGGGGAATTAACCACATGGAAATTAAAGAAAACCTAAAGGAAAACACTGAGTTCACATGCGGAGAAAATATTAAAAGCACCTCACTGCAGGCAAGAAGATTAAGGCAATGCATTTACAGAGCCACTTCTAACATTCATTAAACGTTATGAAACGGAACGGTATAGACCCAGAGGCATGGAACATCGGGCTGTTGATGGAAAAATAGAAACTAGCAATAAAAAGATTACTTTTCAAAATAAAGCACAAGGATGGTTCCTCAACACCAACAATTTTTTGCAACCATTGTAATCACGTGGGTACAAATGAACACAGGCATGCGCGGTGAAAGTCTGGAAAGAGAAACCATGATGTAGCAGCAACCTAAAAAGCATCCCAAAGTTCATTGCAAAGAGTGTTGGGAGCTGGATCAGATAAACGCACTGGAAAATGTAGAAGAGGAAACCGTCTTGGAGACGGTATTTGAGAGATACCAAAATATTCACTTAGAAGTGATTCCCCTGCCTGCCCGCCACACCTCATGCAGTCTCCTCACTGCTCAGTCCTGGAGGGTAAGCCACGTACGAATGAGTACTAAAGGCATATCTGGACCGCGTGGAATGACGAATCACTTCTAGCTGTCACCAGCGGTTTATTTCATGCTGTTTTCTCTGAGAAAATGCCTTTGCCCTGCCTTTCTCCCTGGTGGACCCATTCTTCGGGGCTCAGCTTGAATATTATCTCCTCAGTGACACCTTCCTTATCCCTTCAGCTGCCCTGGAAAATGTCCTCTCTGTCCTCTGTGCCTCCTGCAGTCTACAGAGGCGTGTGGCATAGATTTCATCGTCTACATTTGCCTACAGACATGTGTGCTTTCCTCGTGGGGCTGAGGGCCTTCAGAGTTAAAGCCATCTCTCTTCCTCCATAATAGCCCAGCCTGGGGCCTGACATTTTAAGGCTCTACAACAAGTTGAATGAATGAAAGGCTCTAACTATTTAGTCAGCTAACTCGTCTTTGTAAGGAAATGAAGTGCAGCCTGGATAAGTTCTGTTGAAAGCAAATGTTGAGGTCACTGTGGTGAGCCTGAAGTGACAGTGACTGTTTCACCAGTTCCTAAAAGGTTTCTTGTACGAAATGGATGCTCAAGAACACAGATGGGAGTTAGAGGGTGAAAAGAAAAGGACCCCAATAAGAGAGAAGGGACAGGGAACCAAAAATAGCCCTCCTATAGAGATTTGCTTGGCTCAGCCCACGTCCTTCATCTGCCAGTGACAGGACCGAGTGAGGTTAAGTGGGAAGAACTCCAGATCATCACAGAGAAGACCAGAGCTGAAGTGTCACGTCTGTAACTGGGGAACTCTCTCAATCTCAGTTCTCTCCTCTGCTTCTATCTACCCACCTCTACATACAGGATAAATCGGCCAACGTCAGACATCTGACATTTTGTCTGTACCCCACACCTTGTTTGTTGTAAGGCCTGCACACTCCATTTCTCCACCCGCCTCTCCACTCTTAGCATCTTCTGATATCCTCCTAGCCCAGAAAACAATGGAGTTCATGGCTTACAAAATCCAGTCCTCTTCACTGTACTGAAGAAAAAACCAAAGCCCAGGGAGGTTATGACTTGCTGAAGGTCACTTGCTCAACTATTTACTGGCAATGCTACAAGTTAAAATCCAAGTATTCTAACAAATGTTAGTCCTATAAATTCTACTGGGAAGAACTCTGGGTAATAACTTATTTGGAAAGAAGGGACTAGCAGTCTTGCCTTCAGATTGTATTTACACAGCAAACACACTGCTTACTCAGTTATATTTACTGAAGGTGTGGGAGACCAAGGCCTCCTCAAGCCAGCCAGTGGCATGACCATAGTTACCAACACACTGCTCTTTGCACTACACCATTCACCTTCAGTAAAGTCACTTACAGCTCAGTCACCTACAAGATATTTTCTGGGCGAGGCTTGTTTGACTGCCTAGTGTACGTTGGCATCAACAAGCCAAAGGCCTTACTTATAAGCATACACTTTATCTCCCACTGCTATCTCTGCGTTTATATTACAATCCTTGCTTTAGAGATCAAAAGATTATTCCAAGGAATAAAACAAAATTTATCTTAAGGAAAGAGAGTCAGCCTGGTTACCTTGTATTGCAGGGAAGATAGCGAAGGCCAGGGGCTGACTTGCACACAATTATCCTACTTCTGTGTTTTTCTTCTCAAACTGGATTTTGCAGGAAATATTTTCTTCACTTTGAAACCCAATAATCTGACTTTTATCACACATTATCTGCTGCTGCACTTAAGATAACTGTTGGTTTCTACCACTTACAGCTCCCTTTTAGGGAGTCTTTAATAAGCAATAGGGCCTTCTGGGATTTTGAGGGAAAATATGGTTAATAGAGGAGCTAACACATTACTCACAGTTATTAATGACTTGCTAACCATATAAAAGATACTAGGCTTTTAAATAAGATCCCTAGTTTTTCCTTTAGAATGGAATAATTACCAGCACAAGACTGACCTCTACTGGGAACATCTGTCCTTCTTTGGAGGAGAGCATGACTTCCGAAACGGCAGCCAGCTCAATCTGATCTAAATCAGGCGCTTCACAGGGCCTTCATAGATAGTTGAATTCAAGTCTCTGTGAAAAGGTAAGAGTGAGCGACTTGCTGAAATCGAAACCTTCATCATCGTTAAGCAGTAATTGTGTGTAATTATACTTGGCATTTTGATAAGTAGAAAGGATAAAGAAATTCAGAAATGTCACTATACTTTTTAAATGTTAATTATTGCCTTTGATGATTCCTAAGAGTTAGAACACTAAGGCATTATTATCCGATCATATTTGACCATCCTATATATTCTGTTTAGAAAAGTCTTAAATTTTTTCTAAATATCAAAAAGCTTTCAAAAGATTGGAATTTTTAGGACAAATTTGCATATGGACAAAAACCCAGGTCTAATTTTTAATTACGCAGAATCAGTAGGCAAGAGAGCTGATTTCATTTGTCATATTCCTCTGTTGGGCCTCTCATTATGGTCTCTAATCTCACATAATGTAGCTTTCGGTCACAATTCAAACCTTCAAAATACCTCGCCCAGAGTTTGATTTTTCAATAGTATCCTAAAACACACCTGTTTCAAAATATCTAGATGTTAAATACCAGTAACTGGAGATAAACTAGTTTCATCTGGGCTCTCAGCAAATCAGAGATTGCACACACACACAATAACTAAGAAAATGACGTAAAGGCTATCTTAACCAGTTTGATGAAAATATTTCAAATTGTATATGAAAACACCACACTGTACCCCATGATTGCATTAATGTACACAGCTAACATTTAATAAAACAATTTTTTTAAATTAAAAAAAAATCAGAGATTGCTTTTTACCCTGCATAACTATTTTTAGCAGCAAACAGCTCTGCTATCTCAGTAAATCATCACTGAAATATTTTGTTGCCAGGACCCTTCAAAGGTCACAAATTCTTGGTGGAAACAGTGAGCAAAAGGCCTCAAGATTCCCAGCTTGGATTAGTCTACACTGATCTAAATAAAAAGGGCTTCAATTTTAAGTATCAATGATATTTTACTTATTTCTTGTGAAAATCATCTGCAGTCCTCTCTTTTTCTTTCTTAAATAAAGCTGCAGTTGTTTTCTTCAGCACAGGGAACATGGACTGGAAACCACTCCAAGGGCCCACCTTGTTATTACTGTGAAAGACGTGCTGGCAGCAAAATGTAAAATTCGTGGGGATCGGAAGAGAAATGAAAAGCTTTTGTTCCATTCTCCGGAAAAAGCTCTTGAGATAGCAAGTGTCCTCAGCTGTGACAGCAGAGCCCCAAAAGAGGGTCTATAAAGTGAAGAGACTTTACAATAGCCAAATATACGTATTAATTTTTTGTTTTGAAACAAGCATAGCTGGTGACATTTTATGGAAAACATAATTTATTCTGGAGCCTCAAAGGGAGCAAACAGTTCAGTCAATAATTCTCCCAGGTGGAATGTGGAAAAACTGTAAATAGATTTTTATCTAAATCTTACCTTCACTAGGTAATTATCAAACTTCCATAGCAAGGCAAATAGGCACTGAGCCACTGAAAGTGACCTTTTTTATTGGGTTAGCACTCTGTTGTTCCATTATTGTTTCCATTTCATTTCTTCAGATTGAAAGCTTGAACATTAAGTTTAACAAGACCTAGAAAAAAATCCATCAGAAGGTTCTTATTATTAAATTAATGAATAATAAATCCTCCAATTATCCCAGGCAGTTTATCAGTTCTACAAAATTAAATAATGAATGTATTTCCACATTGCCACCAATTAGCAAGTTCTGCTTGGTAACGTGGTCTCAGATCCCAACTTTCAAATTGGTTAGGTACCCATGAGCAAACAATCTCTTTAAGACGCAATAATCATAGTTCATATTATAGTGAGTTTTGTATATTAGGGGGAGGTACAATTGGCAATGATGTGAAGGTATTATACTTTTTGCAGGTTGCACTGTCTTAAGTGAAGAAATGCAAGAATGATTGACAGTACTGTAAAATTAGAATTTCCTGTTTCATTCTGAAGTGAATACTTCGAAATATTTGTTAAGATGCATATAACAACAGTTAAATCTCCCCTAAAGACTAATTTTAGTAGCTAATAACATTCTTACTTTACTCTAGTTCTTTAATACTATGAAAGTTTTGTTTGTTTGTTTTTTGAGACAGAGTCTCACTATGTCACCCTTGGTAGAGTGCTGTGGTGTCACAGCTTACAGCAACCTCAAACTCGAGCTTAAGTGATTCTCTTGCCTTAGTCTTCCAAGTAGCTGGGACAATGCTTGGCAATTTTTTGTTGTAGTTGCCACTGTTGTTTAGCAGGTTCTGGCCGGGTTCGAACCTGCCAGCCCCAGCCCTAACCACTGAGCACAGGCACCGAGCCACTGTGAAAGTTTCAAGACAGGTTGTTACATGGGCCACTATTTCACTTCCAAGAAACAGTCAGCAGTGTCCTTTCTCATTCGCCTGTGCAGGTTTCAGCTTGCTCAGCTTCTCAGTGTTGCTGGGGAGGCTTCATTTATTTCCATACAAGTGGACTTTCCATTTCTTGATTTTTGTGTATCTCAAAAATTTAATGGCCCATGTATTTGTAGGTTATTTTTTTTTTTTTTTGAGACAGAGCCTCAAGCTATCCTCCTGGGTAGAGTGCCGTGGCATCACAGCTCACAGCAACCTCCAACTCCTGGGCTCAAGCGAGTCTCCTGCCTCTGCCTCCCAAGTAGCTGGGACCACAGGTTGCAGCCATCATTGTTGTTTTTGGCGGGCCCAGACTGGATTCGAACCCGCCACCTTAGGTGTATATGGCTGGCGCCTTAGCCACTTTAGCCACAGGCGCCAAGCCTATTTGTAGGTTTTTACCTCAGTAGTAAACGTTATGATTCACTACAGCCACACCTATATAACAAAGAGCTGTTGTAACTGATTCCTCTTCTGGTCACAATAAGAGACTTTTCTGGCATTCCAAACATAAGACAGTTTTGGTTTCCTCTTCCTGTACATAAGCAGCTCACAAATACCAGCTCTTTTGAGTTACATTTCCTGTAAAAATGTGCAGAAACCCGTTTCTAGGTGTGGGATTCAAGACCAAGCTCCTGGTGCTAAGCCATGACCCCGATGTCTATTAAATTTGCTAGACTCCCAGACGTGACTTCCCTGAAGGCAGACGAAGGAACACAAAGAGATGTGAGAAATCAGAATGAGTCTGAATTCCACCACCCTGCTCATACACAGAACGTACTCAACCTTGAAAATTTGCTGTAGTACTCTTAACATTTTCAGGAACATTCATTTGATAAATCCCTTATCAGTCTCTCAGAGCAATGATGTTCTTTCCACTCATCACACCTAAAAATAAAAGCAATTATAAGCAAAGATAAAAATACTCTAAAAATGATTTCTAAGCTGGATATGGTGGCTCACTGCTGTAATCCCAGCACTCTGGGAGACAGATGTGGGAGGATCGCTTAAGGTCAGGAGTTCAAAAACAACCTGAGCTAAGAGCAAGACCCCATCTCTACTATACATAGACAAATTAACCTGGCATGGGGGTGCCTCATAGTCTAAGCTACTCAGGAGGCTGAGGCACGAGGATTGCTTGAATCCAGGAGTTCAAGGTTACAATGAATTGTGATGACACCACTGTACTCCAGCATGGGCAGGCGACAGAGTGAGACCCTCTCTCAAATGAAATAAATAATAAATAATATCTAAACACAAAGCAAATACTTGCTCATATCTACATGGCCTCAAGAAAAGACTTTTCATCACTGTTGCAGTACATGTTGTGGGAAGTTGTGAAAACCTGTAGCATATACCAAAAGAAACTGGAAATGAATTTTGCAAAGCTACTTAGGGCAATCCAGTCACTACAAACCAAAAAGAAATTTGAGATCTTTATTTTTTAAAGCTAAAAAAAAATTGAATTTATAAGTATCTAAACTAAAAGTGCTAAAGACCAAAACACTGCTTACTGGGAGACACTATGGCCAATGGGTCAGGAGCGTGGGCTCTGCAGTCAGACTGCGTGCTATCGCTGCCAACCATCACTCAAAAGCTGAGCGACCTTAGGATGTCACCCAACCTTACCTCAGTTTCCTAAGCTATGAAATGGATAGTAAAATGAAAATGTGAGCAAGATTTTATACAGAGAGAAAAGAAACTGTTTAATAACTGCAAAATCCATACCTTCCATGTGCACACAGAATATCAACAAAAAATGACCATATACGAGGCTGTGCAACTTTTAATTGTCTGACTTCAGTATAAATACATTAAAAATCAATGACAAGCAGGAACTAAAAATTCTCCATATGAATTTACCAGCAAGTTTCACCCAAGATCTAAGAAAAAAATCATTCCAATCTTATATAAGGAAAAAGGGAATAATCTCTAGCTCAATTTATAATCTTAAAAAGGAACTCAATATGAATAATAAGAGAAGAAAAATTTCAGGCCAATTTTACTCATGAACACAGATACAAAAACTGTAAACATTAGAGACAAAATCTAGATGTATATTAAACTGTTAGTATATCATGACTTGGATATATGCCCCCCTAATGCAAGGTGGTTTAGTATTAGAAATCAATTAACGTAATATACCCCCACTGACAGATTAAACAATGGAAACTATAAAATCTTCATCCAATGCAGAAAAGGCATTTGGTGAATATTCAACATCAATCTTAAAAATAAGCAAATAAAAATGTTTTGGCAATTTAGGAATAAACGAAGAACTTCTTTTAACTTGATAAAAATGTATTAGAAATACCCTAATGCTAAAAGCTTTCTCTTTGAAATCAGGAACAAGACAATGATGGCTTCTATCCCACTTCTATTAAGACCCCCAGGAGATGCCTGAACCCCATATAAACAGGCACGCTTGCCTTTATTGCCTTTTGCAGACACTGCATTCTTTACAAACTGAAGATGTGTGCCAATCCTACATCAAGCAAATCTGTCAGCGCCATTTTTTTTCCAACAGAAATGTGTTCATTTTGTGTCTCTGTGTCGCATTTTGGAAACTTGTAAAATATTTTAAACTTTTTTGTTATTATGATACCTATTATGGTGACCTATGATCTTTGATGCTACGACTGTCATTGTTTGGGAGTGCCACCGCAAACCACGCCCATATGAGATGATGAACTGATACATGTTATGTGTGTCCTGACTGCTCCCCCAACTGGCTGTTCCCCAACTCTCACCCTTTCCTCTGGCCTCCCGATTCTCTGAGACACAACATTGAAATTAGGCCAATTAATAACCATACAATAGCTCCTAGGTGTTCAAGGGAAAGAAAGAGCTGCATGTTGGTCAGTTTAAATCAAAAGCCAGAAATAAGAAAGTTTAGTGAGAGAGGCATGCAGAAAGCTGAGGGAGGCTAAAAGGCAGGCCTCTGAGACCAAACACTAAGCCAGGGAGTGAATGCAAAGGAAAACTTCTTAGAGGAAATTAAAAGTGCTACTCCAGTGAACTCATGAACAGTAAGAAAGCAAAACAGCCTTATTGCTGATACAGTTTGAGTGATCTGGAGGGAAAAATCAAACCAGCCACAACATTCCCTCAAGCTGAAGCCTAATCTATCCCACGCCCTAATTCTCTTCAATACTATGAAGGCTGAGAGAGGTAAGGAGGCTGCAGAAGCTAGATGCTAGCAGAGCTTAGTACCTGAGGTTTAAGGGAAGAGTTAGCTCCAGAACAGAAAAGTGCAAGGTGAAGCAGCAAGTGTTGATGTAGAAACTGCAGCAAATTATCCAGAAGATCTGGCTAAGATCACTGATGACTTGGCTACACTAAACAACGGGGTTCAATGGACACACAACAGCCTTCTATTAGCAGAAGAAACCATCTAGGACTTTCCTTGCTAGGGAAAAGTCAATGCCTGGTTTCAAACCATCCAAGGACAAGCTAATTTTTATTTTTATTTTATTTTATTTTATTTTTTTAAGACAGAGCCTCAAGCTGTCATCCTGGGTAGAATACCGTGGCGTCACAGCTCACAGCAACCTCCAGCTCCTGGGCTCAAGCGATTCTCCTGCCTCCACCTCCCAAGCAGCTGGGACTACAGGCGCCCACCACAATGCCCGGCTACTTTTTGGTTGTAGCCGTCGTTGTTTGGCGGGCCAGGCTGGATGCGAACCCGCCAGCTCAGATGTATGTGGCTGGCACCTTAGCCGCTTGAGCCACAGGTGCCGAGCCAAGCTAACTCTTTTGTTAGAGGACAATGCAGCTGATGACTTTATACCAGTGGTTCTCAACCCATGGGTCGCAACCCACGGGAACTATATTAAAGGGCCACGTCATTAGGAAGGTAGAGAACCACTGCTTTATACTGAAGCCAACATCCTTTTACCATTTAAAAAAATCCAGGATCCTTATGCTAAATCTATTTCACCTGTGCTCTATAAATGGAACAACCAACCCTGGTGATGGCACATCTGCTTATAGCAAGGTTTACTGAATATTTTAAGCCCACTGTTGAGACCGATTGCTCAGAAAAAAGGATTCTTTTCAGAATATTACTGTTCATTGATAATGTACCTCACCACACAGGCATGGATCTCCTTAACAAAGTGATTCCAGAAGAACAAAGTGGGGCAGCATAAAATTTCATCATACTATGCAGAAGAGTCTGCAATTTGAAACTTACAAATTATTTATTTCTAGAATTTTCCATTTATCATCTTCTGACCATGCTGATCAGGGGTAACTGAAATGCTAGGGAGCAAAATGTGGTTAAGGAGCAAATGCTGTACTAAAGGTCTGTAATGCCGGGAGGGAAGAAGGGAGGAAGGATTGATTATATAAGGATTGAAAAGTATATTCTAGCTATTGCTTTGTAACAAATTACCCTTGAATCAAGTGCCTTAAAACAAACATTTTTGAAAAGATTTTTAAAAGGAAGAAAAAAATCATTATTATATGTATATCACAGTTTCTATAGGTCAGGAATCAGACACAGCTTAGCCAAGACTTCTACCTCAGAGTTTCTCACAAGGCTGTAATCAAGGTGTCAGCTAGGCTTGGAGCCACCTCAAGATTGACCAAGGGAGGATCCTCTTTTAAGATCACTCGATCACTCACAAAATTGTTGGCAGGCCTCATGTCCTAGCTGGCCGTTGGCCAGAGACATCAGTTCATTGCCTGACAGTTATTTCTAAAGAGCATCTCACAATGTGACAGGCGGTTTTCCTCGCAACAAGCTGGGAAAGAGTAAAGGAAGGGACACACAAGGTGGAAGCCAGAGTCTTTGTAGAACCTAATCTCAAAAATGATACCCCTTCACTTTTGATGTATTCCGTTAGAAGCATGTCATTCAGCTCAACCCACACTGGAGAAGGAATTACCCAGGGCACTAAATACAGGAGACAGAAGTTACTGGGGACATCTTAGATACTGTCTAAAATAGAAAGGAAAAACAAAATCTGTCATTGTCTGCTGATATGCAATGAATGTAGAAAATGCAAAAAAAAAAAAAAACATACTAAATGTTTAGAATAAGAAAGCCTCGCAAGGTTATTGGTACAAAAATCAGTTTTCTACCCTATACAAGCAACAAAGAGTAAAAGGAAATTTTAAAACATCATTTGCAATTGGGTCAAAGGTCAACAGTAGTCCGTTGAATAGTAACTGCTGAAGCCAAGGATAGGTACTCGTCTTTTTACTTCTGTATATATCTGAGAATTACTAACAATTCTTAAAAGTATCAAGTACTTAGGAACAAATCTAATGAAAGATTTATAAACATTGACAGGGAAACTGATTTTTCTTATTTTAAATAAATGGAAAAATCAACCATATTCATGGATTAGACTTACTATTACAAACATAGCAATTCTCTCCAAATTGATTCAGAGATTCAATACAATTGAAATCAAAACCTCAGCAGTGTATGTCCATGTGTGTAGCTTAACAATTCATTTTGTATCATTAAAATTTGTATGAAGTGAAAAGTCCAAAAATATATAGGAACAGCATTCAGCCATAACAACCACAGAAATGCAAAATAAAACCATCATCAGACACTATTCATATTCACCACAGTGACAATATTTCACACTCTCACAAAAGCAAGTTTTGGTGAGGATGTTAAGCCAAAGAGCTCTCAGGTATGGCTCATGGGACTATTAGTTGGTACAACTCCTTTGGAAAGCTGCTGTTAATCGACTTAGCAATTTTACACTTACACCATGGTTTTATGTATTTTTAATCTCTCCATAAGTATACATTTTTCAAAAAGTAATCTAAAAAGAAGGAAGAAAGAAAGGAAGGGAGAAAGGGAGGGAGGGAAGAAAACAATCACAGACACTTCCATAGATAAGCATTAGGAATAAACTCTCTCTTGGAGGGCAAATAGAACAGAAAACAGAATTATTTTTTGCTCTACACAGAATTCCAAAGTCTCAGAATACTGGAACACTAAAAATCTCCCTTTACATTACATATTTGGAATGCAAAGTGATGCCCAAACCAATAGGAATATTTTTATCCATTTTTAATGTAAGCAAAATCTGTGTCAGCCATAGGAGGGAATGGGACACATCTCAAGTGCAAAGAAAAAAATCAATCCAGAGAGTACCACAGCCAATTTATAGTTGGTGTTGCTCTCAGCTTTTTGGAGAAAACTTCTGGGTGCTCCATAATCCAAGTGTACCACTATCTTGCAAAAGTGCAAGGCAAAGCAAAAAAACTTACAAAACACCCTCGTAAAGGCCAGTACTAAAGTCCAAATCTCACGTCTTATTTTCTTATAGAAATAAATGACTCGTGTGAGAATACTGGCAAAGGCATTTCAGGATACTAAATGATCTAAATAAATAACAAAATTAAAAAAAAAAAAAAACCTATGACACGAGGTTCACTATAAAAAACAGTATTTATTACACTTCACGTACTTTCAAAAGGATGGAAATGGGAGGCGCCTGTGGCTCAAAAGGGTAGGGCACCAGCCCCATATGCCGGAGGTGGTGGGTGGTTCAAACCCAGCCCTGGCCAAAAAAAAAAAAAGGATGGAAATATATTTATAAATGAAGTAGTCGTGTTTTATTTTACCCATTTGTTTCTCACAAAAACAACAAAGATTTCGCTTAGAATTACAAGTCTATGAGAACCCAAATAGTTTATCCAGTTCAATTTTCCATCTGTAGCTAAGACTGAAACTAGACCATTGCAGGCAGATGGAAATCTACTACACCTATAGGTAAACATCAACTAATAGATACATGTTATAAAAATACCAACTTTAATAAAGTCTGGCATTGCAGCCAACAAATCCACAATAAAAGACACAGCCATCAAAATACACATAGGACATTAGGAATTTTTATACAATTAGAAATGGAATTTACATAGGAGAAATCACAACTGGCCATTAAGACAATGGCATCACAGTAACAGTACCCAGTGCTTTCTTATTCAAGTGTATCTATATACATACCATTTTTAAGACTTGGTCATGACATCCACTAGGATGTACAAACAACTATTTTATAAACACCATGAAAAAAAAAGATGAAAATACCATTTTGTAACAATTACAAATTATGTTAACATTACCACTACATATTTGACTCAATTGTTTTTATTAATCTGTACACTTTTAAAATAGCATTGAGTTTTATAAAAATACTGATACTGGCTCAACATTTTTAAAAATCAGATAATCTTTTATAAACTACATTTCAGAAGTCCATATTTTTTGCTTTTCTTTCTTCAACCAACATAGTCCTTCTTCTAACCTGAATCCATCACTCAAAACAACAGGTCTCTAACTCCTGTTGCTGTGGAAGTATTACATCCGAAAACTTCTCGTTCTTTGAAATGGTTGGAAGGGCTTTTTGAATGCCCACATTAGCAGCTGTGGTTTGGGTTTGGGTTTTTCAGGAAACAGAAGTGCTTCACTTTCTGGTGTAGGAAATCGTTCTTGGTAGACTTCAGGATAGGATTTCTGAAACTAAAAGAAAGGTCCGAGAAAGAGTCAAAAATATAAAAGCCAGTAAAATAAAACTTTCTGATCATTATTTCCTGGTTTTTCTTTTAATTTTTGTTAAATCATTTGATTCTAGCTTCTGTAGTGCTAATTCATTTGTCCTTTGACCCAAGCTTTAAATGAAGAGGTCCTGTTAGTCATATTTCTTTCTTAAACTTTCCCTAACTGCTAACTATAAATACCCCTCACTCGAAAAATATTCACAAGTGACTCTGGCTTCAAAATAACTTATGTTCTAATAGTTAAGGAAAATTTTGGCCCAATTATACATCGCAATCTCTCTGCTTCTCTAACTCAGCCCCACCTGCTTCTGCCCAAATAGAAGAGAGAACATATATTTCTTTGTGAAAAACTTAAAGACAGACAATGTATTTTTGCTTTGATATTCACCAGTGAACTCTTCTCCAAAATTAATCAGAGATTATAATTAAAAGCATAGAACTCCAATGCTCTGTAGTAACCCTGAATTTGCAGTGTGACCTAGAATCCAGGTACAAAGAGTTCAGTCTTAAGGGTGGTGCCTGTGGCTCAAAAGGGTGCCAGTCCCATATGCTGGAGGTGGTGGGTTTAAACCTAGCCCTGGCCAAAAATGGCAAAAATAAAAAAAAAGATTTCAGTCTTAAAAAAACAAAAACCATTCACCTGATCCTGATCAATCTTTAAGAATGATTAGAGTAAACTCATTTGGAGTTGAAAACTATTGTCTGAAACCTTAAGCTGTGCTGTCTAACTGAAAACTTAGTGATACCTGAGGCAAGAAACCAATTGGATTATGGCGAGCTGAAACCAATGGCTGTTAAACTAGACATTTTACACTTGTGAATTCCATCTGGTTTTCCCATTCAAAAACAGCAAAAGAAATCTGCCCTAACTGATAAGTTCTCTGAACTTACAGTAACTACTCTGATAACTCACATTACACCATTTACCAAAACAGTGGACAAATATTAGAGAATGCCTCCACAACTGAAGAGTTTTATAACAGCAAAATGTCTACACTGCAGAATAAAGACGTGAGAAACTGACCACAACTGTGCAAATCAGTGAGGCTTCTGGAATATATGAACTGCATAATACACTTTCAAAACTGCTATGTCTCAGAGGATGATATTTATATGAAATCTATTAAAATAGAGAAAAAAATTTTAAAACTAAAAAAAAGTAAGTAGAAGTAAAAAATGACAAAAAGAATATCCTTTTTTTTTTTTTTTTTTT
>NW_003852400.1:37143150-37168423 GCF_000181295.1 Otolemur garnettii | reverse complement strand
GGCCATTTTTTGGTTGTAGCCATCATTGTTGTTTGGCGGGCCCGGGCTGGGGATTCGAACCCGCCACCATAGGTGTATGTGGCTGGCACCCTAGCTGCTTGAGCCACAGGCGCCGAGCCAAGAATATCCTTTTTACCTGCTTCAGTTTTTTCTTTTTCTCTTTACTGGAGAGTTTGACGTCTGTTATGACTTCCTCCAACAAAGCGGCCAGGGGTTCCTGAGAACCATATGCTCTTTGATATTCAAATTCCTCTGGACTAATTTGACGGCAAAATGATGGAGCAGATAAAGTGATATCCATGTCGGCTCCTGGATATTTTATCTGAGGCAAAAATAGTAGTAAAATAAAATGATGCATTTTCAAATAAATTATAAAAATTAGTTCAGATCAAACACGGTCTATTTCCTTGTACTGTAGAAGTGGCACATCCTTCCTCTAAATTTTATCGAGAGAAACTATGTTGAAAAGTAAATGTATTCCTGTAACTTTAAAATATAATTTAAAGTGACTTTTAATTTTTGTAATTTTATTTAAAATATTAAGGGGGTACAAATATTGTTGTTACATGGACACTTTGTACAATACTTAAATCAAGGCTTTTGGTAGGACTGGCACAAGAATGAAGTTCATCGCACCCCAAAGGTAAGGTTTTATCCCACACACATCCCCTTCTTGGTTTCCAATATCTCTTAGGTCACACTGTGCCTATGTGTATCCATAATTTAGCCCCCACTTATTAGTGAGAACATACGGTATTTGGTTTGCCATTCCTGAGATACTTAAATAGGATAATGATCTCCAATTCCATCCAAGTTGCTGCAAAAGACATGACTTCATTCCTTTTTGATGGCTGAATAGTACCATGGTATATACATACACTTTCTTTAGCCACTTATCCATCTATGGCCTTTTAGCTTGGTTCCACATCTTTGCAATTGTGAATTGTGCTGCAATAAACATTGGAGTGTAGATGTCTTTCTGAAAAAAACAAAAATTACTTCTTTTTCTTTATGTAGATACCCAGCTGTGGGACTGTACATCAAGTGGAAGCTAGACATTTATTTCTTTGAGGAATCTCCATACTGTTTTCCATATAGATTGTATGAATTTGCAGCTCCACCAGCAGTGTGTAAGCATTCCTTTCTCTCTGCATCCATACCAGCATCTCTTGATTTTTGACCTTTAAATGGTCATTCCAATAGTAAGGTCACATCTCATTGTGGTTTTAATTTGCACTTCCCTGATGATGAGCAATGTTGAACACTTTGTAAAATGTTTGTAGGCCATTCTTCTATTTTTCTTTTGAAAAACTTCTCTTCATATCTTTTACCCACTTTCTGATAAAGTCGTTTGTTTTTTTCTTATTGAGTTCTCTACAAACTTTAGACATTAGTCTGTTGTTGGGTGTATAGTTTGCAAATATTTTCTCCCATTCTATAGGCTGTCTATTCACTCTGTTAATTGTGTTCTTCACTATGCAGAAGGTTCTATTTTTTTTTCCTTTTTTTTTTTGGAGACAGACTCTAACTATGTCGCCCTTGGTAGAGTGCTATGACATCAGAGCTCACGGCAACCTCAAACTCTTGGCCTTGAGGGATTCTCTTGTCTCAGCCTCCTGAGTAGCTGGGACTACAGGCACCCACCACAACGCCTGGCTATTTTTTTGTTGAAGTTGTCATTGTTGTTTTAGCAGGCCCGGGCCAGGCTCGAACCCACCAGCTTTGGTGTATGTGGCCAGCGTCCTACTCACCAAGCTACTGGCACTGAGCCTATGCAGAAGCTTTTAAATTTAATTAAGTCCCATTTATTTATTTTTATTGTTGCTATATTTGCCTATGGGATATTAGTCATAAACTCTTTGTCTGGGCTGATATCTAGGAGAGTTTTTCCTACATTTTCTTTCTGAATTTTTATGGTTCCATGCTTTAAAGTCTTTTACCCATCTTGAATTAGTTTTTGTGTATGGTAAGTGATATAAGTCCTGTTTCATTCTTTTGCGTATGGCGATCTAGTTTTCCCAGCACTATTTACTAAACAGGGCTTCCCTACCACAGCATATGCTATTGTCTATTCTCTTGAAGATCAGCTGGTTGTGGGTAGACGGATTTACATCCAGGTTGTCTATTCTGTTCCATTGGTCTATATCTCTACTTTTATGCCAGTATCATGCTGTTTTGGTTACTATAACCTTATAGTACAAGCTAAAGTGAGGTGTCGGGGCCTCTAGATTTGCTCTTTATGCTTAGGATCTTAGGATTGCTTTAGCTATTTCAGGTCCTTTAGGTTCCAAATGAAGATTAAAATTATTTTTTCTAGGTCTACAAATAAGATGATGGCATTTTGATGGAAAATGCATTGAATTTGTAAATCACTTTCAGTAGAATGGACATTTTAATGATGTTGATTATGCCAATCTGAGAGGAAGGGATGCTTTTCCATTTGTTTGTGCCATCTGTGATTTTTTTCATCAGTGTTTTGTAGTTCTCCTTATAGAGATCTACCACTTTCTTGGTTAAGTTTGTTCCTAGGTATTTTATTTTTGTGGCTGTTGTAAATGGCTTGAGTCCTTGATTTGACTTTGAGCTTAACAGTTATGCCGTAGTCCCCGAGTTACAAACATCTAAATGAATGGGGGCTATTACGGGTAATAGGTAAATGTTCCTGTTCCAACTTAAGAACAAACCTATAGAACCTATCTAGTTCATAACTCAGAGACTTCCTATAATTTATATATGTTGATTTTATAACCTAAGACTTTGCTGAACTTATTTATCAATTCTAGCAGTCCTTTGATTGAATTTTTAAGATTTTCTGAATATAAATTCATATCATCAGCAAACAGGGATAATTTAACCTCCTCTTTTTTTATTTAGATGCCCTTTATTTCTTTCTTATATTTGATTGTTCTGGCTAGGACTTTCAAGGACTTCCAGTACTATGTTGAATAGAGGTGGCTACAGTTGGCACCCCTGTCTTGTTCCAGTTCTTAGGGGTAATATTTCAACTTTTCCCCATTCAATATGATGTTGGCTGTGGGTTTTGTGGTATATGGCTTTTGTAATTTTGAGGTATGTTCTTTTAATGCCTAATTTTATAAGCGTTTTTGATCATACAAGGGTGGTGAATTTTATTAAATGCCTTTTCTGTATCACTGAGATGATCATTCTGATTTTTGTTTTTCTACTTCTATGAAGTGAATTGCATTTACTGATTTACATACATTGAGCTACCCTTGCATCCCTGATATGAAACCCACCATAATGGTGAATAATCTTTCAGATGTGCTGTTGGATTCAGACCCTTAGTATTTTGTTAAGGATTTTTGCATCTATATTCAGAAGATTAGTCTATAGATTTTTCTGTTGTTTCCTTTTCAGGCTTTGTTATCAAGGTGATACTGACTTCATAGAGTGAGTTAGGGGAGATTTCTCTCCTTCTTGGAGTTACGGATTAATTTCTATAGGATAGGGACCTGTTGTTCTCTGAGAGTCTGGTAGAATTGGTTTGTGAATCCATCTGATCTGGGTCTTTGTGTTGGCAAATTTTTGTTTTCTTGTTTTTTTCTTTAGAGAAAAAGAAGTTCCTGGGTAGAGTGGCATGGCATTATCATGGCTCACGGCAATCTCAAACTCCTAGGCTCAAGCAATCCTCCTGCCTCAGCCACTCAAGTAGCTGGGACCAGAGGTGCCTTTCACAACACCAGCTCATTTTTCTATTTAGAAAAGAGACAGGGTCTCACTCTTGCTCAGGGTGGTATCAAACTCCTGACTTTAAGCAATCCACATGACTTGCCCTCTCAGAGTGCTAGAATTACAAGTATGAGCCATTCTGCCTGGCCAAGAAATTTTTTTATGACTGCTTCAATGTTGCCACCCATTACTGGTCTGTTCAAAAATTTTTCTGTCTTCCTGACTCAGCTTGGGAGGTTGTATGTTTCCAGGAATTTGCCCATTTCCTCTAAGTATTCTGTTTTGTTTGCATGAAGGTTTTAGTTGTATTCACAGGTAATATTTTGGATTTCCACAGTATCAGTTGTAATGTCTCTTTTTTCATTTCTGATTGAGTTTATTTTGGTCCTTTCTTTTCTATTTATGGTTACTCTGGCTAACGGTCTATTGATATTGTTTCTCTTTTCAAAGAACCAACTTTTAGCTTCATAGATCCCTTGTATTATTTTTGTTTGTTTGTTTCCCATTTCACGTAGTTCTCCTCTGAGCTATTATTTCTTTTCTTCTGCTGGATTTAGGTTTGGTCTGACTTTTTTCTAACTCCTTGAGATATGACATTAAGTTGTTAATTTGTGATCCTCTGTCTTTTTCGTTGAAGTCATTTAAAGCTATGACTTTTCTCCTTATGACTGCTTTTACTGTAACCCATAGATTTGGGGGCTTTTGTCCCCTTTGTCATTCAGTTCAAGGAATCTTGATTTCCATCCTAACTTCATCATTGATCCAAGGATCGTTCAGCATCAGTTTGTATAATTGCCATGACTTCATGTAGAATTGAGTGTTTCTCTTGGAATAGATGTCTAGTTTTATTCCACTATGGCCTGAGAAGGTACATGGTATGATTTTGATTTTTTTGAATTTGCTGAGACTTGATCTGTAGCCTAAGATATGATCTATCTTGGAAAATGTTCCATGTACCAATAAGAAGAATGTATGTTCATTGGGGATAGAATGTCCTACAAATGTCTGTTAGGTCCATTTGTTCGACAGTCTCATTTAAGTTCATCGTTTTATTCATATTCTGCCTCAGTTGTGTCAGTGGGTATGGAAGTCTCAGGCTTTAAGATACTACTACTTATTTCTTTACTTAGATCTTATAGAATTTGCTTAACGAATCTGGGAGTTTCCGTGTTAGGTGCATATATATTTAGAATTATTATTTCTTCTTGTTGAATTGCTCCCCTTACCATTATATAATGACCACCTTTATCTTTTTTAACATTATTGATATAAAGTATATATTGTCTGATATGAGAATGACTATGCCTGCTCCATTTGGCTTCCATTTGCATGGAATATATATATACACACATACACACACACACACACATATATATATATATTTGAGACAGAGTTTTACTATGTTGCCCTCGGCAGAGTGCCATGATGTCACAGCTCATAGCAACCTCAAACTCTTGGGCTTAAGTGAATCTCTTGCCTCAGCCTCCCAAGTAGCTGGGACTACAGGTGCATGCCATAATGCCTGGCTATTTTTTGTGTGTGTGCAGTTGTCATTGTTGGTAGCTGGCCGGGCCAGGCTCAAACCTGCCAGCCTTGGTGCATTGGGCTGGCGCTATAACCACTGTGCTTCAGGCGCCGCACCTGCATGGAATATAATTTTGTATCCTTTAACCTCCTTCAGTATAAAGACAGAAGATACTTCAGTTGTGTTTTTTCATCCATTATTTGTCTTTAAGTTGGGCATTCAGACTGTTCATGTTGAGTGTTAGTAAGAATATGTTCATTGTCTTCTTTTCCCACTTGGGAATTTTTACCCTAGTTGGTATCTATGGTGCTGTTCCATATACACTGCATTTTGGAACATTTTCTTTCTGTGGGGCAAGTCTAGTGTGACAAATTCCCTTAGCATTTGCTTGTATGGAAAAGTCTTTATTTCTCCATCATTTACGAAATGTAGTTTTTCAGAGTACAAAATTCTTGGCTTGCAATTGTCTTTTTAAGACAACTAAAAACAAGGCCCCAATCCCTTCTGGCTTGTAAGGTCTCTAATAAGAAGTCTACTGTTAGCCTGGTGGGTTTTCCTTTTCCTTTGTAGGTTAACTGTTTGCTTTCCTGTTGTAGCAGGTATAATTATATTTTTTCGTTCATTTTAACTTTGTTCAAGTTGATGATTATATGTCTTAGAGATGGTCTATTTGCTATGAATCCTCCTAGTGTTCAGTGACCATCTTGTATTTGGATATCTGAATCTCTGGCAATACCAGGTTAGTTCTTCTCAATAAACCCTTGAATAGGCTTTCCATGTAAATCCACAGTTTTAAATATTAGATTTTTACCTTTTAAACCCAAACTTCATTTGAATAAATTCTAAAAATCTTATGTCCTCTTTTAATAGGATTGAAATTTAAATACAAATTAAACATATAGACTAAATAATTCAAAACCATTACAATGTTGGGCATACATGGTGAACTATTATTCAGGCTTTTTCTCACCTGTGGAGAATTTGACTCTCCTTCCCTTTGGGATGGATAGAAGCATATATTTAGCTAAGCTGTTATGTAGAGAGAGGACTGTAACAATCTCCAAACATTTTACTGACAAGAATCAAGTGAAAACAAGAAATGTGCTGATACTACACAAGGCAAAAGGGAGAAGGGAGAAAATAAGAGGAAAAAGAAAACCAAGACTTGTGAATAAATGAACATATATTAAAAATATTTAACTTCAGGGCAGCACCTGTAGCTCAAAGGAGTAGGGTACCGGCCCCCATATACTGGAGGTGGTAGGTTCAAACCCAACCCTGGCCAAAAACTGCAAAAAAAAAAAAAATTTAACTTCAGAGTCCAGAGTCTTTCCAAAATGATAGCATCCTGTTTTTCTACAGTGGATGATTTCCACTATTATATTCACATCTTTAAGACTTTTTTCCTATAGGTCACAGTTAAAAGTAAACAAATATATTGCCAGGAGAGGTTATTACATAAGCACATTCCATGCCTCAATAGCAGTTTATCAGATCAATTAGAGACAGACAACCTAAGAGAAAAAAAGCAGAACCCTAAGGAAAACAGGCCGACTTAGGACATTTCCTTTTTTATTTGATGAAGGGCAAAAAATAGAAAAGGATCAGAATAAAGGATAAGATCCAGGTGGACTGTACCGGCCAGAAGCTCAGAGCATAAGAAAAACATTGCAGACTAGGAGTGAAGGGCACAAGAAGAGTTGCAGACAACAGAGAGAAGGCTGGTATCAAATGTATTGCCTACCTCACAATTTATCCCAGAGGCAGCCTTGAATGTGCCTCAAAACAAATCACGGGAATAATACAAGCAGCACTGTGCATTTTCAGAGAAGTAACGCTTTAACTCAATGTGCTGTGGCATAGGGGCTCATTCAAGAGAACAGAGATCTTAAGCTCTAAGGCCTAAAAGGAACAATTGCTTGTCAATTCTACAGTGTATTTCCAAGAGAGAAAAAGTAATTGAACAATTGAGTACTCATTGACTTTATTCAGTACACAGCACAGGGCCTCTTCACAAGATCACATTTATCTGCAGTAAAATTAATCATCACAGCTAAGCTTTCTAATCTTCGCTTGACAGCAAAGAGCTCACAGGGGTAAGCTGCCACAATATATGCCTGTGCTGTGTGTATGAATACACAAACCTAGCAAGTACACAGGGCAAAATAGTACTGCTTCAACATTTCCCTGCAGAAATTCAATGAACTATTTCTTTTCGTTTTTACTTTTTTTAAATTTGGTTCATAAAAATATCAGGGGAAAGAAGAATAAACTAAAATAGCAATAATATTATATTTTTCACCTATGAAAATGGTAAAGTTACATGTGTGTGTCAATCATGATATCCAAAATAGGCGATGGTGCAAAGAAATGAACACTCACCTTCCTACACCACCGAATGGAATGCAAAGGGAAATAATCATCCCCAAGGGACATTTGGCAATATGCTTATCAATACTTAAAATATGTGCATGCCTTTTACCAAGCAATGCTGCTGCTGGGAATTTATTCTTAGCAAATAATCACAGATCAGACAAAAAAAATCTAGCTATAAAATGTTTACTGTTGTATTGATTGCAAAGAGGAAGAAAAACATGGAAATAATCTAAATATCATCTGAAAACCAAATTATGGCATATGCATATTATGGAATTCCAGGTTGTCAATAATAACATCATAGAATAACAATTATGATGATAACAACAACACCACCAACAGCAGCTACAAACTGACGGTTTACAATGTGATAAACACTATTCTAAGTACCTTACATTCATTAAGCCATTCGATTCCCAAAACAACCCTATAAAGTTAAGTATTATTATTTCCACTTTATAAATGAGATGTTGGGACAGATGTTGAAGACATATGAACGTGTCTAAAGTCACAAGTTAACAGAGGGCATGTGATAAATTCAAACCCCATTAAGCTATAGAGTCTGTGCTCTTGGTCACTCTATTGTCAATGAAGCATATTTAATCATGGGGGAAATTTTTCTCATCATATTGTTAAGAGAAGGAAGAAAGGAAGGAAGGAAGGTAAGAAAGAAAAAACACAGGCAAGAAACACAAGTAGGCACACATGCAGACAGCAGATACACACATAGACAAACAAAAGTACCTGGATTATAATACTATGAACAGTTTGGTATAACTCTGATATTTTTTGTGTGAACTTTCACTTTCCAAATTTCTTCAAAGTGTTAGGTTGATAATTACAAAAAATAGAAAAAAATTTTTAATTTCCAAATTACATTCTGTAAACAGTTGAACAGCTAATTATTTTCATAGTACCTTGAGAGGCAGCAGTTCACTGGTACTTAATAATAGAGTCTCAAAAAACTAATAATAATAATAGAGTCTCAAAAAGTGTTTAAGAGAAAAGAAGCCAAATCAGTCAGAAGGAGCCAGACAGACCTTCTGCCTCCCTCGACCAAGTTTCTGCTCCCAGAGTCTGACATACAAACCCCACTGTGGAGCCCATATGATAGTAATATATTACATTTCTTTTGCATCATTTTAACATAATCCAACAATAGCAGCTGTGTTTTAAAGATTATCTGCCATGTGTCAGAAATTCACACCTGGGGGTTTTCAATGAAGTATTTATTTTAAGAGACAGAGTCTCACTACATTGCCTAGGCTGGACTCAGACTCCGGGCTTCAGCAATCCTCCTGTCTCAGTCCCAAGTAGCTAGGGTTTTCAGGCACTAGGCATGTGCTTCTGTGCCTATAGTGTTCTAATCTTTACACCTTCATAAAGTAAGAATGGCTCATTTTAATGCTTCAGGAAAGTAAAATCTGGAGGATTTAAGGAGCTTTACCCACAGTCACACAACTAGGAGAGAGTAAGCCAGGAGTTGGGCCAGGGTTGCATGGCTCTGATGCCAGTGTTCTTCAACTATACCAGGTGTTTAGAAAGGCAGTGAGGAAAGACAGTTTAGAGCACTGATTTTGGAGGCTGACTGCATCAGTGTGAATTCTGGCTCTGTGATCTGTACAAGTTACTTAAGTTTTCTGTGCCTGAGCTTTCTCTTGTGAAAAGAGTAACCTAAGTCACAAGGCTACTAAGAATCAGGACATTTATTGCACATAAATCATTTCTATCAGTAAGTACATGTAGATTCTGAACAAACTCACGCAAGGAATTTGCAACCCAAAATATGCAGCATTGATTGACAGAACAAAACCAAGTATGCATTCCTTAAGTATCTCAGTGATGACAGCAAACATATGTAGCACTGCCAAAACCTGTTATGAGCACTTTGTACATACTAATTCACTTAATTTTCAAAACAAAATGTCCCAAGAAACCTTGCAAGCTTATGGTACTCTCCAGTGCCAATCTTACAGGACTGAAAATATCTTCTCCTTTACCTGGACTCTTCGTAGATGAGCCACACGCTCCTCTATAGAGGTCTGCAAGGCCAAAGGCACTTTCAGAATTTCCTGATAATTGTCCATCAGAAACGTCACCAACCTAGCAGCTAATAGCTCATCCAAGTCCACTTCATCCTTGGAACACAGGATGCAACGGGAAAATGTCTGAACCATCTGAAAAGGGGTGGGTGGGTGGAGGGTGGTAGATAAAAACAAGTGAGTTTAAGAAACTTGCAGAAAGATGCTCATCTGGGCAATTTTTAATGGCATCCCCTTTTACATATGATTTTAAATATACACATATAGGTATGTAATTGTATGTGTATATATTAATACAGAAACAAAATTCTAAAAATTCTTGTTACTACTTGAGTCACACTGCACTTTCAAATTAAAGTACATTATAGCCATTCAGTCAAATAACATCCTAATATCATTATTGATTTTTTAAAAATTCAGCTTAACAATCTATATGCCTCAACCACTACATTTTCCCTAGGCAATTTATTTTCTCTAGGATTTTGAATATATATTTGATAATCACCTTTGAACAAAGCTATGAGAATTTACAAGAAGTGCATTAAATGATAAGACTCTTTATACCAAGCAGAAACACGAAATATATTACAGCATATGACATATAATGTAATATCACATCATATCCACAGACTTCATATTAGCTACTCCATTCTTAATACTATATCCTTTGGACTTTCTTATCTTTTCCTTCTTATTTTACTGCTGACAATCTTACTTTCAAACCTACAAGCATGAAATTATATAATTCTGTCTAATTAAGAGACGTCATTTCATCAACACACTGCAAATGATCTTTACTGACATTCATGTGTACAGAGAGACACATTGGAAGAGACTTTTTTTTTTTTTTGGCCTAGTGACACCATGGACCCCAGGGAATCTGTGAACACCTTGAAATTGTATGCAAAATGTTCACACATACACTTCATGGGGAACAGACACAAAGTTTTCTTTAGCTTTTCAAAAAGGATGGGCCAAAAAAGAAGTCAACAGTCACTCTACTGGGTGTGGAGGGCATCTCTGATCTCACTCCATTACTCTGAAGCTGGACTGGTGGATCACCAGGGACCACACAGAGTTCAGCAGGATGTGGAAAGCACTTGCATTCCAATGAAGCACCAATTTCGTTCTAAGACTTTTTTTGAGGAAAATTAAGAGCTTTTGCTAATAAGTAAACTCTAAACAAAAACTCCATTTAAAAACACATGCTGATAGAAACAAAGAGTAGGATGGTCACCAGAGGCTGGGGGTGCAGAGTTGGAAATGGGAGACACTGGCCAAAGTTCCAGTGAAGCAGGAGGAATAAGTGTTAGTGGTCCACTGCACGGCACAGTCGCCAGTTATAATAATGTGCTGTGTATTTCAAAATTACTAAAAGAATAGATTTCTAATGTTCCCACCATAAAAAGAAATGCTAAATTCGTGAGGGGATAGATACATTAATTAGCTTGACTGAATCTTTCTGTAACAGGTACATAGATCAAAACATCACAGCCTACCCCATAAATATACAATTATTCCCTAGCAAATAAATAAATAAATTTACAGAAATAGTGGTAAAAGAGGGAGTTGCAGGTTTCTCTACACTCAGAGTCTGCCCCCTCCTCAGTCTTCACTTGTCATTAAGTTCTTAGACCGAAAGTCCAAGTCTGGGTGAAGACCAGACCGTGACTCCTTAAATAAGTCAGCCTAGCACATTCCTCTGCTCTCCCGGAGTAGTTAACTTTACTTAGTTGAATGTTGTTCCCCAAACTCATCACATCAGATATTCGAAGTCAGCCTACCAGCGTTCGGGTGCCAACGCCATCACACAGTGGGGGCATCTCCTTGTTTAAGCAGATCCTTGCCATCATCCTCATCAATAGCTGTAACTTTCTCCTGTTTTCGGGAGGCAGGAGGAGGCAGCAAATCTGAAATGCTTCCACTGCCATTTTCTCCTTCTGTAGCAAACCTAATTTAGAAAAAAAGCTTTTAAGGTTTTAAAATCTATAGCCTACTTGACTACGTAGGTTCACATTTTAATGCAATGTACATTATTAAAATTACATAAAATATTTTCACATATTCAGCTATACTGGGCCAATTGAAAATAGATCCATCGTCACTCTCAATTCATCACGCAAAATATGAACCATCAACCAGGAATGACAAATATATAGAACTAAATACAGCCATTTCTCCTCCCATATGCTAGACACATGTGTGTAAATTTTCACAGCATTCTTTCCCACTGAACCAGGAGCAGTCAGGCTAATGCTAACCTACCCGTCCACACTCACACTATCAGTAGGTCCAAGAGCAAGCACACGAATATGCCACTGCTGCCCTGAATTCTCCCCTGTGTATTATTTCCTCGTGATTAGCTGGGTCACCATCTCATGTGACAGTCAAAGTAATAGCACTAATGCTGACACAGTCCACTGCCAAATGGACCCACTTCGTTCTAAATAATACCTCTAATAGTTAGGATATATTTGTACTTGAACGTGTTGATTCAATTGTGTTATATACCTACCTCTTTCCTCACCTCAGGTATGATTTTGCTAAAAATTTGGTTCTTTTAATATTGAACTCTTCTCAATATTTGTCTCTGAACACACTCATATCTAAACCTGCCAACTAGGTAAAACTATTCCTTCCAATTTATTTGTTCTATATCCAACTATTTCAAAGATCCCAGTAGTCTCTTACTTGGAAGCAAAACCACCCTTTACACTAAATAAATATTTGCTGACCATCTATAGCACGGCAGGAACCATGCCAGGTCCTGGAAAGATGAAGATCTGCCGGACCCTTTCCTTTGAAGAGCTTATGCACTATGAGGAGGAGAGATGCATAAACATATAAGCGTCAAAATGCGAGAGGCAATGCAAGAGACATCTGCAAGGGGCACACAGGGGAACTATGTCACTCAGTGTGACTGCAGCATAGGCTTCCAAGGCAAGGACTTGGTAAAAGTGAAGCTGAAAGGCCAGCAGAGAGGAAGTCTGAGTGCTAGACTGAGGAGTGTGGCAGTGGGTGTGCGTGGGAGGCAAGCAAGACAGGAGAGAGCTGTCAAATGCCAGGTTCTGACACAAGATGTGCTCAGTGAATACTGCTATCAACCACCGTCACCATTACCTATGCAGACCTGCTTTCAATCAAATCATAGAAAGAAAAAAGGTTTATGATCATCTTTTAATGCATTCTTCCATTTACCCAACAAATATCTGTTGCACTCTAGAAAATGTTTTTAGGCGGGGACACACAGTAGGGACTAAAACAAAACCCTGCCTGATCTCGTGAGCTTCCTTTCCAGCAGATAATAAAGTGTCAGGTGGAAGGACACTGTGGAAAAAAGTAAAGTAGAAAAGGAGATAGGGATGAGAGGATGTGCTCAGAAAAATCACTCCTAACAGTTCAGGAAAGACCCCTATCTGGGGTCATAATTTGGAAAAAGAGATGTGTGGGATAATGTGATAAAAGCCTTTATGGAAAAAAAACAGAAGGCTTTGTGGAGAAATAGAACTAGAATTTTCTAATGACCAGTTCCAACTGCTACACCCTCATCCAGATCATCATCATGCCTTGTGACTTTCTTTCCCTTTTACCCCCTTACAAGCAATTTGGGAGGGACCTCTCAATTGGGTCCTCCTCCTATCTGGGGAGGTGACATGTGAGCTGTCAGCTGAAGGAAATGAAAGAAGGTAGGGAAATCCCAGAGGGACAACTTTTGAAGGTGGAGGAAACAGCATGTACCAAGACTGAGAGGTGAGAGTATATAGGGAGCATCTATGAAGTAGGAATTAGGCCATTGTGAAGAGACAGGAGTGTGGAAGGAAAAGTCAGAAATGAGGTCAAAGAGGGAACCAGATCATGCATACTTTGTAGGCTACCATCACAGTCCAGTCATTGGGTTTTATTATAAGTGACCTGAGAAGCCCCTGGAGGGCTGAGGGGAGGGGGAAGTTCACTTAATCTGAATTGCTTTTTACTATGGCAGCTATACAGCAAATTGATTGTAAGGGGGTAACAGGGAAAGAAAGTCAGAAGGCACGATGATGATCTGGATGAGGGTGTAGCAGTTGGAACTGGTCATTAGAAAATTCTAGTTCTATTTCTCCACAAAGCCTTCTGTTTTTTTCCATAAAGGCTTTTATCACATTATCGCACAAATCTCTTCTTTTTCCAAATTATAAACATCTCTAGAGTAAGGTGACCAGATTTTAACACTGGTAAAGCAGGACACCATTGACCAAGGTGGGGGGGTTCTTAATTAAAAATTTGGTCTATATGGAGCAACAAAAATTTTCATAGAATGCAAAAATAGTATTTTTTTTTAATTTCAACATAAGTACAATTTACAAATACAATACATTAAAAAAATTATGTATAGCTTTATTTTATTCTTTGGCATATTTCTCATTTGAATGAATATTTTTTAGTAGATTTCTGTCGTTGTTTAAAAGGTCATGAAATTTTTCACAAGAATTTGTTAAATTATATTTCACACATAAAATGGCTTTCAAAGTCTCAACACTTAATTGTGACTTTTCTGATGTCCACACTTTATTTACCTTAGAAAAACACATTCAGTCACAGCATTAGTTCCTGGTAAGGACAGCGCATATCCCACAATTTTTAGTGCATTATTGTATGGAACATAGTTTGTTTCAAAATGATGAAATATCTCTAACCATTTGTTCTCTATTGTGATTTTTGCTGATACCCAAGAGTTAACCTTTTCCTTATCAATATATTTTTTTAATAATAATACCTCGTAAGTCGAAAGTGTCATTTTCAAGGCCGGCGCTAGACTTTTTGCCGCCACTATAAAATATAAATGAGTACTGTCTGCTAAATTCATGAAATAAATGACTTACCTAAATTATCTGAATAGCTGATTTGTTGATATCACTTGTTTAACTAGCACTAGCACGCAGTAGGATGTGCATCATCTGAGAGACAGTTACAAAATGTTTTCGTGGTTGCCAATGCCAAAAAATGCCATTGTTCATTAAGTCCAAACAATGGTGGTTGAATTCTAACAACTGATCAACAATGCGAACTTTGATAAGCAGTTCTCTATAATCATTATAAAATTAACAAAAATAATGTAAAATGCATATCCTGGCACATGGCAGCCAAAAACCGTATATTCCCTTCCCATTCTCCCACTGTTCCCTAGCTTGTCATGCATTCTTTCCAAAAATTGGGACTTTTTTAAGATGCTGTGGGACACAGGACAAATTGTTAAAAATTGGGACTGTCCCCCCAAAAGCGCCAAAAGCAGGACATCTGGTCACCTTACACTAGAGACTCAGATTTCACCTTATCCTATGTTTCGCGCGCGCGTGTGTGTGTACATGCATGTGCATGAAAGGCTTTATAAAGGAGACTGGAAGCTAATTGAAAGCATAATATATTTCTTTTAACAAACCACATCCCCTAGTATAACCAAGGCATAAACATCAACATTCAAATACCTACTCATCAATAGAATATTACTTGGCTATTAAAAGATATCACTTTTGAAGTTAAACAATAGTTGTCATACAGTATTTAAGAAAATAACACAATTATAAATTATAAATACAATTATAAAAATCTTATTTAAATAATATGCTAAAAAGAAATACATTAAAAAATTAAGAATACATCAGGGCTATAAACTAATCAGCAAGTTTTTTCTTTTCAAATTTCATAGTTAGGATACTGTTTATGCAAAAATTACAACTATCATAGCTTTAAAACATTTTTGTATTACTAAATTCTAATCTTCCTATTGCTTGCATAGATAAAGACAAACTTGGAGTAGATGCCAATTTCGGGCTTTAGGAAGGCACAGGTAAATCCACCTCAGGAATTTATCTTCACAAACCCATATACTGAGTGATGACTTACAACATCACAATGACTAGAGAACCCTCCAATGAGAACATGGACTTCCCTCTCCTCTCCTCCCTTCCTGCTGATTCCAGCTGGGACTGCTCCACAATTCCTTCCAACTGTCAATCTTACTGTGGTAACAAAAGCCCATGATACTAATCCCTTCCTCCTTGAAATCCCTAATTTTCCCCAAGACTGAGCCCTTGTCTCTGGCAGTGGAAAAGACACTATCAGTAATTTGAATAAAAGGAATTACCTGCTGCCCAATATTGGATTGTGTGTACGCGTGTGGGCATGTGTTGTGTGTGTGCATCTCGGGGGCAAGTTGCTTAACCCCAAAGCTAAAAGAGCAGTGTGAAAGGATGAGTTTCCTGACACCCCTCAGCCCCACTGGAGCATGCAAAAGTTTACCAAAGCACAAAGAAAACTCACTGTAAGGACTGGTCAGGTCTACAACACTATCAGATTTGAACCACAGTTAAGCTATATATAATTAATTAAGATTCTATAAGTTGAATAACACAATTTAGCCACTCTTTATAACACTGCTTCTTAGAGTAGTGGGGAGATAGGAAAAGAGCAGAACATGATGTGTTCCAAGCTATCTACTAAAAGGTTTAAGACAAAACATGTCCATTTGATATAATCTTTGAGACAAAATTAATTGAAAGATTAATTCGTTTTTCCCTCCAAAAGGTATAAAAATAGATACTCCTAATTGCCCTTAAATGCTCCTTTTTTACCAATTACACATTATTACCTCTTAATATACTATAGAACTTACTTATTACATCATCTCCCAGTGTTTACCCTCCACCTCACTAAAATATAGCTCCACAAGGCTGTAATTTTGATCAGTTTTATTAATATATCTGATACATCATAGGTACCAAAAAATTATTTATGTGAAATGTATGAATGAATGAATACATGAATACATGAATGAAGGAATGAGAGTGGCCCATCCTCTTTGGGGACTGAAGCCAGAATATCAGGGGTAACTTGTAGTTCTTACCACTTGTACTTCTGAACAAGGCACTTTATCTCCACAAATCAGTAAATTGTTGTTAACAATCATAACACGAAATTGATTTAGTACATTGGGGGTCCATAGCTATACAAATGAGCTAGGTGAACTAATATTCCAATAGCATCAATCACAGCTACTATCACATTAAAGTATTAAAACTAAACTCAGGGGAAAATATGAAATGAATCATATGCAACTTTGGCTAGATTTTCTTAAAATCTAGCACATTAGTAGACAAAAGTTAATTTGGCTCTGGGCCTTATAATGACAGCAGGTAAAATTCTGCAATATCCCAATATAGATATATTATTGAACAATAAATCATATAAGTCTGACCTCCTACATGCTAATTGTCTAAATAGTTGCATCACTACATTACACAATATGGAAGAAAATATAAACATACGTAAACTTCACCAAGCATAATTCAGAAAGCTTCTGTCACAATTATTATCCTATGAGTCACTGCAAGATTTTCTTTTTTTTCTTTTTTTGCAGTTTTTGGCTGGGGCTGGGTTTGAACCTGCCACCTCCAGCATATGGATCCAGCACCCTACTCCTTGAGCCACAGGCGCCGCCCACTGCAAGATTTTCATTTCTACATTATTAGATGCAAAAGGTATTCATGGCTCCCTGATGTTAAAACGTCCTATAACAACTTAAACTTTTCCGATGAAAGAATGGGGATGTTTGTCAGTATTTGAAAGAGAACTAGATAGCCATTTGATAGTTGGTTCCTTGTTAACCTAAAGATTATAGAAGGCTTTGCTAGAAATGCCTACTAATAAACAGGTATAACTGCATTTTATGGTACTTCACTTTATTGTGTTTTGCAGCTAGTGTTCCTCAGAAATTAAAGGTTTGGGGCAACTCTGCATCAAGTAAATCATTCACCAGCATCGTTTTTCACACAGCACATGCTCACTTTGTATCTCTATGTCACATACTACAATTCTCAAAATATTTCAAACTTTTTCATTATATCTGTGAACTCTGATCTGTGATCTTTGATGTTCCTATTAGAACTGTTTTAGGGCAGCACAAACCACACCCCTAAGAAGTCAAGGAACTTATTGATAAATGTTGTGTGTGTTCTGACTGTTCCAACAACTGGCTAGTCCCAGTGTCTCTCCCTCTCTCCTGCCTTCTATTCCTTGAGATATAACAATATTGAAATTAGTGAACTAATAACTCTACAATGACCTGTGGGCATTCAAGTGAAAGGAAGAATTGTATGTCTCTTACTTTAAATCAAAAGCCAAAAATGATTAAGCTTAGTGAGGCAGCCACATCAAAAACCAAAAGAGGCCAAAAGTTAGGCCAGTTGTACCAAATACTAAGCAAAGTTGTGAAGGCAAAGGAAAAGTTCTTTAAGGAAATTAAAAGTGCTACTCCGGGGGCAGTGCCTGTGGCTCAAAGGAGTAGGGCACTGGCCCCATATACCAGAGGTGGCAGGTTCAAACCCAGCCCTGACCAAAAACCACAAAAAAAAAAAAAAAGAAAAAAAGTATGCTGCTCCGATGAACACATTAACAGTGAAAGAAAATAGCCTTAATGCTAATACAGAGAAGGTTTTAGTGATCTGGATAGAAGATCAAACCAGCCACAACATTCCCTTATAAAATGAAACCTAATCTATACCAAAGATTAGATTGGTATAGATTATATATACCAATAGCCCTAATGCTCTTCAATTCTACAAAGGCTGAAAGGGGGTTAAAAAAAAAAAAAAAGGCTGCAAAAGGAAAACATGATGCTAGTTTATGAGGTTTAAGGAAAGAAGTCATTTCTCTAACAAAAAAGTGCAAGGTAGACCAGGAGTTGTGTAGAAGCTACAGCAAGTTATCTAGAATATCTAGCTAAGATCATTGATGGAGGTAGCTGAGACCAAACAACAGATTTTCAATCTAGATAAACCAGCCTTCTATTCGCAGAAGATGCCATCTAGAACTTTCATAGCTAGGGAGGAGAAGCCAATGCCTGGTTTCAAAGTGTCAAAAACAAACTGACTCCCTTGTTAGGGACTGATGCAGCTGGTGATCTTAAGTTGCAGGCAGTGTTCATTCACCATTCTGAAAATCCTAGGGCCCTTAAGAACAATGCTAAATCTACTCAGCCTGTGCTCTATGAAACAAGAAAGGCTAGATGACATCTGTTTACAGCATGGCTTATTGAACATTTTTAAGCCAACAATTGAAACCCACTGCTCAGAAAAAAAGATTCAAAATATTACTGCTCATTGGTAATGCAACCTAGTTACCCAAGGAACTGATAGAGATGTATGAGGAGATTAATGTTATTTTCATGCCTCCTCACACACCTCCATTCTGTAGTTCATTGAAAAAGATGTGATTTTGACCTTCAGGTGTTATAACTTAAGAAATATATTTCATAAGGTTATGTCTGCCATAGATAGTAATTCCTCTGATGTATCTGGGCAAAAAAAAAAAAAAAAAATTGAAAACCTTCTGGAAATGATTCCTCTTTCTAGATGCCATTTGAATATTCATGATTTATGGGAGGAGGTCAAAATAACAACATTAACAAGAGGTTGGGAGAAGTTGATCCCAATCTTCATGGATGATTGTGAGGGGGCCATGTCTTCATCAGAGGAAGTAACCACAGATGTGATAGAAAGAGCAAGAGAAATAGAATTAGAAGTGGAGCATGACGATGTGACTAAATCGCTGCAATCTCATGATAAAACTTGAAAAGATGAGGACCTGCTTCTTATGGATGAACAAAGAAAGTGTTTTCTTGAAAGGGGGAAAGATGCCCACTAGAAAAGTGCATTGCCAGATTGTACTGGAGGGAGGAAGGGTTTCAGGAGGGAGGAAGGGTTTCAGACAAAGCAGAGCAGGGAAAGGGCACAGCGTAGTTCATGAGAAAAGTTTCCAGAGCCTGCCACAGATTTCACAGAAAGAAACTGTGAAGTAGAAGAGGAAGAAAAAAGACATAAGCAGAGATCAACCCCAGAGAAGCTTGGAGCCTGACAAAGAGGGAAGGTGGGGATTTTGTTTTTCTTTCCCCACTTTTGTTTTTCTTTTCTTGGGAGCTTTTCCATCCTAATGAGCCCAAGGGCTATTGAAATCACTGACTAGGACCTGCATGAAAATACAGTATGGGGCTTCCAGCCCCTTAGGGTCATTCTCCACAGCCACAGGCCCAGAGCTGAGAAAGCCAATGCCATCCATACTACTTCTCCACAAATAGTGGCCCTTTGTCTAACCCAGGGAATTCTAGTAACAGTCAAGCCTAGAGTCAAATCAAAGACTCAGTACCATTCACAAAAGCTATAATGAAAATAAAATACCTCGGACTAAACAGTAATACTCAATATACTGACAACAAAGATGAACACAGTCATACTGAGCATGTCTTATGACTGCAGAAGTCAAACATGACTTGAGTATTACAAATTTAATATAGTTTCTTCCTTTCTAAAAATGGGTATACATCTTTTTGGCATCCTCTGTATTTCCCCAAGGAAGTAAAAGATCTCTACAAGGAGAAGTGGCCTCCAGGGTGGTCTAGTAGTCACAATTGAGTGCTCTCAACAAGGAGAAGAATGAAACACCAAGAAAAGAAACTGCAGATGACATAAACAAATGGAAAAACATATGGTCATGGATCAATAGAATCAACATTTCTAAAATGTCTATACCACCCAAAGTGATTTACAGATTCAATGCAATTCCCATCAAAATACCATATTTTTTAGATATTTCATAGATTTAGAAAAAATTATTCTATGCTACATTTGGAACCAGAAAAAAATAGCCAAAGCAATCTTAAGCAAAATGAACAAGTCTGGAGGCATGACATTACCAGACTTCAAGCTTTACTACAAGGCTATAGTAACCAAAACAGCATGGTATTGGTTACAAAAACAGAGACATAGAACAATGGAAAAGAGAACCCAGATATAAAACCATCTAGCTATAATCAACTGATCTTTGATAAAGCGGAGAACAACATGCACTGGAGAAAAGACCATCTGTTCAATAAATGATGCTGGGAAAACTGAATGGCCAAATGCAGAAGAATGAAACAGGATCCATCTCTCGCACCACTCATAAAAATGAATTCAAGATGGGCAAAAGACTTAAATGTAAGGCATGAAACCATAAGAATTCTAGAAGAAAATGTAGAAAAAATTCTTCCAGATATTGTCCTAGGCAAAGAATTTATGACTGAGACCCCAGTGGGAATCACAGCAATAACAAAACTAAATATGGGGCTTGATTAAATCAAAAGGCTTCTGCACAGCTAAGGAAATAATCCAGCAGAGCAAACAGCCAGCCTGCAGGATGGCAGAAAATATTTTCAAACTACACATCCAATAAAGGGCGTATAACCAGCATCTACAAATAACTCCAAAAAATCAGCAAGAAAAACACAAACAGCCCCATTAAAAAGTGGACAAAAAAGTTAGAGAAACAGTCTGCAAACATATGAAAAATGCTCAGTGTCACCAATCATCAGGGAAATGCAAATTAAAATCACAATGAGATATTATCTATCCCTCTTAAAATGGCTTTTATTAAAGAGGCCAGGTGCAGTGGCTCACACCTATAATACCAGCACTCTGGGAGGCCAAGACAGGTGGATCTCCTGAGCTCAGGAGTTCAAGACCAGCCTGAGCAAGAGCAAGACCCCATCTCTAAAAACAGCCAGGAGTTGTGGCAGGCGCCTGTAGTCCCAACTACTCAGAAGGCTGAGGCAAGAAGATCACTGGAGCCCAAGAGTTTGAGGTTGTTGTGAGATATAATACCATAGTGATAATACCTAGAGTGACAAAGTGAGACTCTGTCTCAAAAAAAGAAAAAATTATTTTTATTAAAGAGTCCAAAAACAATACATGCTGGCATGGATGCAAAGAAAAAGTAATGCTCACATTTTTGGTAGGACTACAGACTTTAGTACAAGCTCTATGGAAAACAGTATGGAGATTCCTCAAGGAACTAAAAGTAGACCTATCGTTCAGCCCAGCATTCCCACTACTGGGTATTTATCCAGATGAAAAGAAGTCATTTTATCAAAAAGACAACTTCACTTGAATGTTTATTGTAGCATAATTCACAACTGCAAAGGTGAGGAATCAACCCAGCACCTACCAATTCATGAGTGGATTAACAAGATGTAGTATATGTATACCACAGAGTACTACTCAGGCATAAAAAAGGATGAATTAACGCCTTTTCCAACAATTTGGATGGAACTGGAGACCATTATCCAAAGTGAAGTATCTCAAGAATGGAAAAACAAATACCACCTGTGTTTTCTATTAAATTGGAACTAACCAATGGGCACACATGTGCATAGAGGGAAGTTAAACTCATTGGAAATCAAGCAGTGGGGAGAGGGAAGGAGAAGCACAAAAACCCACCTAACAGGTACAAAAAAATCCCATTTGGGTGCTGGACATACTTACAGCTGTGACTCAAACATGATAAAAGCAATGTAACAAAAACATTTGTACCCCCTTAATATTTTGAAATTTCTTTTTTTTTAAAGTGCTTTCTTGATCAAGCTAGACCTCCCATTTCATCCTGCAATCCCATTACTGGGCATCTATCCAGAAGGAAAAAAATCCTTTTATCATAAGGACACTTGCCGTGTTTATCACAGTTCAATTTATAATCGCCAAAATGTAGAAACAGCCTAAATGCCCCCCAACCCAGGAATGCATTAACAAGCTGTGGTATATGTATACCATCGAATACTATTCAGCCATTAAAAAAACAGAGACTTTACAGCGTTTGTATTAACCTGGATGGAAGTGGAACACATTATTCTTAATAAAGCATCACAAGAATGGGGAAACATGAATCCTATGTATTCAATTTTGATATGAGGACAATTAATGACAATTAAAGACACAGTGTGGGTGGGGGTGGGGGAAGGGGAGAGCAGAGAGAGAGAGAAGGAGGGAGAAGGGTGGGGGAAAGGAAGAGCAGAGAAGGGAAGGAGGGGGTTGGGGTCTCAGTGTGTGACACACCTTTTGGGGGCAAGGCACAATTGTAAGAGGGACTTTACCTAACAAATACAATCAGTGTAATCTGGTTTCTTGTACCCTCAATGAATCCCCAACAATTTAAAAAAAAAAAAAAAAGGTGGTTTCTTGAGATGGAATCTACTCCTGGTGAAGATGTTGTGAACAAGTTGAAATGACAACAAAGGATTTAGAATATTATGTAAACTTAGTTGATAAGCATCAGCAAGATTGAAGGGGACTGACTCCAATTTTGAAAGAACTTGTACTACAGATAAAATGCTATCAAATAGCTCTCCATGCTACAGAGAAATCTTTTGTGAAAGGAAAAGTCAATAGATGTAGCAAAATTCACTGTTGTCTTATTTTAAAAAATTGCCATAGCCAGCTCAACCTTCAGCAACCATCACCTTGATCAGTCAACAGCCATCAGATTGAGACAAGACCCTCCACCACTAAAAAGGTGATAACTCACCGAAGACTCACATGAGCAATAGCATTTATCAACAACAGAGTATTTTTACTTAAGGTATATGTATTATTTATTTTGACATGATACAATTGCACACTTAGCTATGGTATGACATAAACACCTTTCATAGGCACTAAGAAAAAAAAACGTGTGACTCACTTTACTTCAATATTTGCCTTCTTATGGTAGTTTGGAACAAAACCTGCAATGTCTCTGAAGTCTGACTATATAATGTACTATGCTTTTGTCTCAAAATCTAAGAGGAAAGTTGTTTTGTTCTGTTTTGTTTTTATCATGTTTCCCATTGAAAAACCTCTCTGGTAAAAATTTTGCCAAGTTTAGTCAGTATTTAGAATCTGAGACATCTGCTCTAGTCTGTGAATACCCAGGAGGCCTACTGGGTGGGTTGGCAGAGCAGTTAAGACTATCTGGAGCGCGAAATACCTGGGTTTCTATACGAGCTCTGCACTTAACTAAGTATGTCACCCATAAGCCCTAACTCCAGCTTCTGCAAGATGGAAAAAACAATTAAGAGGCATAGGAATTAAGTGACATGTCGTATATTATAGTGCTTAAAGCAGAATCTAATAAACAAGTTAACTATTATCAGTGTTCTTAAAGTTACAGTAATAAAAAGTACCACTTATGTAGTTTTAATTTTAGGAAAAAACATTACATTTAATACCTTTTCACCTGTTAATTGAAAAAGCAACTTCATCGCCTAAGAATTCAAGGACAAAAACACAATTACTGACCTGTTTTTACTTCTTACTCCAATCTCATTAATTCAAATAGATAAAACGTTTATCAGGAAAAATATAAAAGGAGTTATACAGTGTTTATAGATGGTGAAGATTAGGAGTAGGGACTCATTCTGTATGATATCAAGAGGTGTTATAAAGCCATAGCAATTAAACAGTATAATGCTACCACAAGAATAAACACAAGATCAATAGGGCAAAGCAGAGAGTCTAGAAATACTCAAGTATGCACAGGAACTTGATAAACGACAGAACTGGCATTACAAATAACTAAAAAAAATATGTATTCAAAAAATAGGGCTGGGACAATTTGATAACCACATGACAGAAAAAAGTTAAACAACAATTTTTTATCTTATTAAAAATAGGAATTCTGTTTCCACTCATAATGAAATAACAAGAACCAGACTAACTCTCCCACCAAAAATAACTAGAAAACTGGACAAATTTTATTGAACAGCTGTTTTTAGATGAGGGGCCACAGTATAAAACCATAGTCCCTCAGAAAGGTAACAAAATAGATGAGCACTACAACCATCCCAGGACTTTGCCTAGAGCCACATTCCAAACCATGGATCAGAGATGAGATCTTAAGTAGAGCATGGAAGTCTGGCTAAGTGGAAGAGACAAAGACTGGAGTTTGGGGAAAGGTGAGTCAGCTGGATATTGTTCTAAGTGATGGAAATTTGTGAAAAAAGCATCAGTTCTAAGTGGATGGAACTAGTGAAAAATGGGTTCATAAATGTGCATAGGAATGCCCTTGAGACTAAGGAATACTGAAATGTGTATACAGTGAAACTCAACAAGGTTACACAAAGAACAACCAGTGAGCTGCGAGCTTAACAATTCTCAGAGCTCACACAATAAGAGAATCCTGCTGATTGTTGACAGTATTTAGTCAAAAACCCAGAAGGATCTTACTTCAAACAGTAAGACTAAATTATCCCTATATTAAAGACTAATCTAGTCCTGCCCTAACAATAGCTTTAAAAATAATGTACAAATGGACAAGCAGAAACTCAAGTAAATTAACTGCCTTACAGAATTGTTTCTTTAATGGAAGACAACAAAATCCAGCCAACTGACAATGAAAGATTCAATGTTCAACATCCAATCAAAATTACTAACCATGCCAAGAAAAAGAAAACTATGACCAATACCCTGGAGAAAAATCAATAGAAAGTCAATAGAATTTCTTAACATTCAGTGGCTGCCTGGTTGTTAATCTATGACATTGATGACTAAATTACTAGAATTGCCTTGTCCTCCCTGAAGCATTTCACAGACAATGTGAGATCTTGAACAAAACACACAAACCAGACCCTTCCTTTGAAGTTCTATACTGCTTACTTAAGAGATTTTTTATTCCTAATTTTTACCTTAATGTTCTCTGTAAATCATTTGAAAATTGGCTTGGCGCCTATAGCTCAACCAGCTAAGGCGCCAGCCACGTACACCTAAGGTGGCAGGTTCGAATCCCCAGCCCGGACCTGCCAAACAACAATGACGGCTGC
>NW_003852400.1:37141669-37143004 GCF_000181295.1 Otolemur garnettii | reverse complement strand
ACAGCTTGAGGCTCTGTCTCAAAAAAAAAAAAAAAAAAAAAAATCATTTGAAAATTAAAAAAGAAAAGAGAAACTAGAGAATCAATTAAATTACTCAATGATCTTGCTCTCTGTAAGCAACATACCCTTCTTAAATGTGACTTATTTCCTCTTGGTCATTTTTCTAAGCATGTTAAATTTTAAAACTCTATAGATGTGATTATGTTGAGTGTATTACTTTAATTGATAGGTTTAATGGCATAGCATCTCATATTTCCTATGTCATGAAAAAACTTAAGTCTCATTTTTTAATAAAGATCTAACATTTTATTGAAAAAAAAAAAAAGTCAACAGAAGCAGATAGAAAAGAATTAGCAGGAAAAGGTACCCTAACTATGTTCACATATACAAAAGAAACACAACATAGTGAGGAGGGAAATGGAATATATTTAAAAGATTCAAATGGAACTGAGAGAGGATACGGGAGAAGGGCGAGGTCCGGGAGAACAGGTCTTCTCAGGCAGACCAGGAGGATGCACCTGCAGGGCCCTCTCCGTGGTGACTCAGCTCTTGGAAATTTATAGGCTTGCCTGGAACTTGGAAATTTCCAAGTTCTGTGAAATCCTGTAGTTCTGTAGGGGCTAGAGTAGCATCTCCTGCTTGATTCAAACTGGCCAATGGGAAGGGTGCCTGTGGGGTGGAACTTTTTGACTGTCAATAAAAAGGGAAAGACCAAGCCAGTCGGGGAACGCAGCCATTTGGAAATCTTCTATGCAGTAAGCTCCCGGCCGATGAATAAAGCCCTTCCTCTTATAACTATGGTGTTTGGGTGCTCCTTCTCTCAAATGGGCCTCATCTTCCTGCAACAGAACTTCTTCAGATGAAAAATGCTAGGTCTCAAATAAAACATTTATTAGATGAGAATAGCAAATTAAGCACAGTAAGGAAAAAAAAAACAAAAAAAGAAACTTCAATACAGTATAATATAAATTAGCCAAAACAAAAGCAAAGAAAAAAACATGGAAAAAAATGAACAGAACTGCAGCCACTTGTGGGAAATTTTCAAGTGATCCAATGTTAAGTATAACAAGGAGAGTGAGGCCAAGAAAAAATATTTGAAGAAACAGTGGCCATAAAGTTTCCAAATTCAATGAAATCTATAAATTGACAGATGAAAGAAACTCAATGAATCAAAGCACAATAAACTCAAAGAAAACCACATAAAAGGCTCGGCGCCTATGGCTCAAGTGGCTAAGGTGCCAGCCACATACACCTAAGGTGGCGGGTTCGAATCCCCAGCCCGAGCCGCCAAACAACAATGATGGCTGCAACCAAAAAATGGCCAGGCGTTGTGGC
>NW_003852400.1:37122183-37141571 GCF_000181295.1 Otolemur garnettii | reverse complement strand
AAAAAAAAAAAAAGAAAACCACATAAAAGCATGTTCTGTTCAAATTCCTAACAAATCACTAATAGAGAACATCTCAAGTACAGTCAGATTACACAACACATGCACAGAAAAATAAAAATTTAAATGTCCACAGACTTTTCATCATAAACTATTTAAGTCAGAAGACAAGGAATTGACATTTTTAAAGTCCTAAAAGAAGAAAAATCATCAACTTAGATTCTATACGCAATGCAAATATCTTTCAAAACTTAGTTAATACACAGGCTTTTCAGACCCCCATACAGCAAAAGGAAAAAAGAATTAGAAGAATTTGTTGCCAAGAGAATTATACTACACAAAAAGTTATGGGTTTTTTTTTAGCAGAAGAAAAGGTTACCAAATGGAAACCGGATCTACAAAAGAATGACAAGTTCCAAGAAAGACTAATATGTGAGTAGTTGTATAACTTTGTGGTTTTAATTTACTTTTTTTCTAGTGACTTGTAATGTTGGGCATCTTTTTATTTGTTCATGGCCAATCACGTATTTTCTTCTGTAAAGTATTCAAACCTTCTGCCCATTTTATACTGGGTATGTTTGTTCTACTACTGAGCGGTAAGAGTTATTTGTATACTCTGTACATAAGTCCTTTGTTAGAGAAATCTATTGTAAATATTTTCTTCCAGATTGTCCTTATCTTTTTCATTTTCCTAACAATGTCCTTTGAAAAGCAGTTTTTAATTTTGATTAAGTCCATTTTTTCATGGTTCATTCTTTTTGTACCTCAAGAAATCCTTGCCCACCTTTACATACTATACCACTTTATGGGTAATGTTACTACCTTACAATATTCTTTAATTTTCTCCTTCCTACTCTGTGCTATTGTTTTCATATATTTTACTACTACATATGTTATAAACTTTATTATATGTTATTATTTTTTCTTTAAGCAGACACATTTCTTTTAGAGAAATTAAGAAACAAGAAGCAAGTTTTATCTACTCACATATTAGTCTTTCCAGGAGTTTAAGACCAACTCAGACAACATAGAAATTTAAAAAATTAGCCAAGCATGGAAGCATATGCTTGTGGTCTAAGCTACTTGGGAGGCAGAGGCAGTAAGATCACATAAGCCCAGAAATTTGAGGTTACAGTGAGCTATGATTGTGCCACTGCACTCCAGCCTGAGTAACAGAGCAAGACCCTATCTCAAAGAAAAAAAAAAGGAGAGAGAGAACAATTTAAAATTTAAAAATTTAAAATTTTAAATTTAAAAAACCTGATGAAATCAAGTATTGGTAAGAAAACATACAACTCATGGGTATGTAAATTGCTACATCCACTCTGGAAAGCAATTTACTAGAATTGTAAAGACACGAATACTGAACAACCTAACAATAGTGCTTCCAGATATAGAGTAACACATGGATGTCATTCCAGCGATGCAAGATGCATGTGTTAAATCAGAGTGGTGGACACATGGATGTCTTCTATTATTCTCTGTTTTGCCAACTTAATCATAATCCTCCCCCCAAACACCATATTTGTTGGAAATTTGGAACTCATATTGCAGGGTCACTTTTCAAAATGTTGTTTGAGAATTTTGTTTCATCAATATTTCCACTAACAATACCCCAATAGAATAAGTGAATCTATTACCTAAATCTTGCTTCTAATATCATTATCTCCTAAAGGGAAAAAAGAATCCTTGAAGAAAGGGCTGACTCCAAGAAAGGGGTGGTGGAGGGGGAAATACAATGAGCCTGTAATGTCAAAATGCAAGTAAGTGACCCAAGAATGACAAGGATGTGGCAAACACCCAGAACCAGTTCCAGGGACCTGCTACTAGCCAAATCTGAGACAACTTGACAATCAGGTAATGAACTATAAACCAGTAAATAAAATGAAGGCCAGAGTCCATACTGATACAAATGAATTACAAGTTTAATGTTGGACAGCTTACTTACACATTTTTCAAAGTTACAACCCCACAAAATCTATGAATTACAAAGAGAAAGAGTAACTACATAGTTAAACAAATATCATCTCCATCATGTGATCAAAGCGCACATCACCAGAAATGAGATAAGTCAAGACTTTACCACCTGATAGGATGCGATGAGAACACAGCATCATGTCTGTTGTAACCTGCCAAAAATGTGTGAGCTGAATCTAATCATAAGGAAACATCAGAAAAACCAACATGAAGGATCTTCGGGATGACTGACAAACTTGGGTGGGATTTAATAATAATCAATCAATGTTACTTTCCTGATTTTTATGCTTATATGTTGGTCCTGTAGGAGAATGATCTAGCTTGTAGGAAAAACACACAAAAGTATTTAAGGGTGACAGAGAATCAAATCAGCATTTTATTCTCAAACAGTTCAGGAAATAGAGTTCTTTGGCCTATACTGTAGCTGTTTGTGTAAATCTGAGATTGTTACAAAATTCAAAAAATGTGTTTAAAGAGAACTGGTGACAGATCTGGTGGAACAAAAGGTCAATGTGGGCTAAGAAGAATGTTATGCATACTCTATGGATGTCGATGACATAATTATGGTCTCCATTGTTGTCACAAATAACTGAAGGGCACAAAATAAAAATGTGGTATGTGGGAGATGTATCTATACTCTCCTAAGCCTCCACCTGTGCCATACACTCCGCATGCTAGTTTTTAAACGCATTCCTTTTCCCCAGTCTCCCATTATGCTTTTCTTCTCATGAGATATTCATTATTTGCCTTAGTTTCCCTAAATCAGTTTGAAGGCCATGATTCGACCTTGTACCATCTGCTTAACACAAACACATCTAAAAACAGGATGCAAAGGGCGCACCTATTGACAAATAAACCAAGAAATTTCATCTTTAAGAGGACCTTCTTCAAAAACACCAGAACCAGAAGGGGCTGCAGAAGGCAAACAATGTGGGTTTATGAAAGACAGAAGACAGACTAACGGAAATATTCAATAGGTAGCTAAAGATAAAAGCACTAGAATTCAGGGGACAGGTTAACACTGGAATACAAACTTAGAAATTATTAATGTATTCATTCAACAAACATTTACAGCGATAAATAAAATATACTAAGACTGTGCTAGGATCCAAGAATCCAAAACCTTGTAAGACAAAGATCTTGTACTCAAAAAATTCACAGTCTGGCGGAAAAGGCAAATATAAGCCATTATAAAGTAATGTGGAAGACAACAACTGAGATTTGTCAAGGGGGTCTCCTGGAAGCACTGAGAGTCACAGGGAGTAAGTGATAATGCTCTGTCCCAGGAAGACTGAAATCTAATAGCCATAAAAGAAAGTTAGTTTTCTCTATAAGTCAGTATTTAAATACTTATTCATACTTTTTGTTTCTAGAGATGGGTTCTTGCTATGTTGCCCAGGCTGGTCTTGAACTCCTGCCTCGGTATCCCAATCTGCTGAGTCCCCTTACCTGGCTGTAACTGTATACATCATACAATGTTACAGAAACACAGAAGTCATTCAACAACTATTTGCTCAAGGTGAAATGAACAAACATAGTCCATGAGAAAGGACTGGCATGTACACATGTTTATGACAAATGTAGGGTCATCCTTTCCCCATTACTCAGTTCTGTGAGGTTTTAAGTCACCCAGTCTGACCACCTAGGAGATTACTTGTTGATGCCTTTGGATCAGTTAAGTCCTGTGCACCAGTGATGCTTAGTCACAAAAGGCAGCTATGTTCCACTTCGGTTTTCGAGTCTCTGTGGTCCAGAGGATCCATGGGATTTACACCTTTATAAACCTTTCCTTCCTTCCTCTTTTACTCCCTTAAAAAGAGGACAACAGAAGTCTGATATCTGTTTATTTTAATTCTACCAAAGCAAATAATTGCTTTCTGTACATTGGTCCAAAAGGAGTAGCATGCAGAAGCCAGGCACAGTCCTGGGAGCTGAAGCAGGGTGGATCATGTGAGCCAAAGAGTTTGAGGTTGCTGTGAGCTATGATGACACAGCACTCTATCCAGGGCAACAAAGGGAGACTGTCTCCAAAAAAAAAAGGAAGCAAACAAACAAACAAAAACCCAGCAGCACACATATCTGTTTCCCCATTTGAGCCATGATTTTGACCATTTCAGACTCTAGAAGGGGCATGCTCACCATTAATAAAGGAATAGCTCAACTTTTAGACATAACAATTTTGTGAGTTTTTAGTTTTTTGTCTTTTGTACGTTCTTTTCTAGTTTCTGTGTCTTCCTCCATTCTGTCCTATAAATTTCGTTTTTCTAAACCCCTGCTCAATTTTTTTTGTAACAGCTATATAAAATGGAGGTTTATTTTGATTTCATATCCGTATTAAATAATATTGTATATTCTTTTTGATTGGATGAGTTCTGTTGTTTATTTATACAAATTTGAAATGTTATGGACTATTTAAAGTTATTATTATTACTACCAAAGTCATGGTGAACAAGTGACTCTTGGCTAATTCATGAAAATTAGTATGTCCATAACTATTCATTTGAGTAAAATACCTGAGTCGAGGATATTCCAAGTTTAAAATCTCAAAAGTAGATAAAAAGCCTTCAGATAACATGAGTTACTTTTTTGTCCAATTTCGAGTTATAATTATACTACACCTATTTTAAATGTAAAGCTTAGTGAGCTTTGACAAATGTATACGCCCGTGTAACCACCACAACACTGAAAACGTAAAACACTTCCATTAGTCCAAAGAGTTCATGTGCTGTTTCACTGCCGAGCCTCCTGATCCCTGGAGACTCAAAATCTGCCTGTATAGATTTCCCTTTCCTAGATTTCTAGGTTTCCCTTTCCTAGAATTTCATTTAAATGGATCAGATTGGCTTTTATCACTCAGCATGTTTTTGAGATTCATTTATGTGCTATGTGTACTAGTTGCTTATTTTTATGGTAGGATAAGATTTCACGGCATGAAATCTTATCCTGTATTTGGATATACTACAAAATGTATATCTATTTACCTGTTGATAGGCAGACTGTTTCCAATTTGGGGGATATTATAAATAGGGCACTGTGAGCATCTGTGTACAAGTCTTTGATAAACATAATGTGCTTTTTTCGCTTGGCTAAATACTTAGGAATGAAATTATGGGGTATGTTTAACTTTGTTAGAAACTATGAACATGTTCTCCAATGTGACTGTGTTATTTCACCAGCCCCAATGGCAATGCCCGAGGGCTCCAGGAGCGCCACATCCTCACCAACATTTGGTTCTGTCAGTTGCTTTGATTTTATCCAGTCTAGTGCATGCTTGGTAGTATCTCCTTGTGGTTCTAGTTTGTATTTCCCAGGTGACTGATCATGCTTATTAGTAGTTCGTATCTTTTTTCCTAGTGTCTATTCAAATGTTTTGCCCATCTTTTTTTAGTGCATCGTCTTATTTATTGAAGTGGTGCTTTTTATATGCTGATTATAAGTACTTTGCCATGTATAATGAGAATATATTCTCCCTTTTCATCTTTTTTCCTAAGGATATATTTTAAATAGCAGAAATTTCTAATTCTGATGAAGTCTATGTGACTGAATTTTTATTTCATGGTTTATGTTTTCTGTGTACTCAACTACTTTTGTCTACCCAAAATGGCAAGAATTTTCTCCTAGAAGGTTTTTAATTTTATTTATTGTGACCAAATCTATAATCCAAGGTAAAGTATAAGTATGGTATGAAGTAAATATAAAGGTACCTTTTTTCCATATATATATATACCCAGTTGTTCCAATATCACTTTTAAAAAGGATTATTCTTTCCTTTGGCTTCTTTGCTAAAAATCATTTGACTATACATGTGCAAATGTATTTCTGGACCTCCTATTCTATTTCATAGGCCTAAATATCTATACTTATGGCAATACCACATTAACAGCCAAAATACTTCATAAGAAGACCATATAATAAAATTAATACCAAACCTGATAGTAATACCTTACAGTAGGTCTTAAAGGTAATATAAGTTAATTTTTTCTACTTTTGCCAAACTGTTTTGGCTATTGTAGACCCTTTGCATGTCAAAAAATACTTTACGCAACAATTGAAAATACTACCAAAAAGGTCTTGAATTTTTACTAAGATAAAATAAAGAAATCATCCTGGAAACAATTTTTGAGAACTGTCCTGTTTTCAATATTGCATCTTTCAATCCTTGAATATCATGTCTCTCCATTATTTAAGTAAATCCTCTCTCGGTCCTCTCAGCAACGTTCAGTAGCTTTCATTGTCAAGTCCTCCATATACCTTGTTTATCCCTAAGTGCTTAAGTATTTCATGTTTTTCGTGTTACTGGAAATAGATTTTTTCAAGTTTTCTAATTAATTTTTATATATTGATCTGTGTTCTGCTTCCTTGCTATGCTTACTTATTAGTTCAAGTAGTTGTTTTGGGGAGAAAGATTGCGTGGGGATTTCTACATATATTTTGCAGATGACATTGGCACATATAGTTTCACTTTCTCTAACTTTATCCATTTATTTCATTTTTATGTCTAGTAAAGCATAAATACAGTGTTGACCTCTATGAAATGCTGTATAGAAGTGAGAGTTTTGTCTTTGATGCTAAAGGAAAGCATTCAGTCTGTTACCACTAAGAAAAACGTTAACTATAAGTTTCGCACAGTTACTATTAATAAGGCTGAGGAAATTTGCTGCTATTCCTAATTTACTTAGCATTGTTATCATTAATGGGTGCTGAATTTTATCACATACTTTTTCTGCAATTATTTAGATGATCATATGGGCTTTTTCCTTTATTCTATTGGTATGATGAACTATATTGAGACAACTTTAGAACTACTCTTTGGAATTCAGTTTCTATCTTTTCTTCCATTCTATTTATCTTATACATATTTGTCAAGGGAAACACCCAACATGAAGAGATTTCAATAATTAACATTTATGTACCCTACTGCAATGCTCCTCAATTCATAAAGCAGACCCTAATGGATATGAACAACTTGATATCTTCCTGCACTATAATAGTTGGAGATTTTAACACCTCTTTGATAGTTTTGGATAGATCCTCCAAGAAGAAACTAAACAAAGAAATATTAAACTTAAACTTAACCCTAGAACAAATGGACTTTACAGACCTCTACAGAACATTTCACCCTAATAAAACTAAATATACATTCTTCTCATCAGCCCATGAGTCATCCTCTAAAATAGATCATATCCTAGGACACAAGTGTAACCTCAGCAAATTTAAAAGTGTAGAAATTATTCCTTGTATCTTCTCAGACCAACATGGAATAAAAGTTGCACTCAACAGCAACAGGAATATTCATACTCAAACAAAGTCATAGAAGCTAAATAATCTTAGGCTGAATGACAGCTGGGTCAAAGACAAGATTAAGAAGGAAATCACCAAATTTTTGGAACTAAATGATAACGAAGACATAAATTATCAAAACCTGTGGGAAACTGCAAAAAAAAGAAGACATAAATTATCAAAACCTGTGGGAAACTGCAAAAAATTTCCTAAAAGGGAAATTTAGAGCATTAGAAGCCTTCAGTCAAAAAAACAGAAAGAGAGGAAGCCAACAACTTAATAGATTATCTCAAGCAACTAGAAAAAGAAGAACATTCCAACCTGAAACTCAGCAGAATAAAAGAAATAACCAAAATTAGGGCAGAATTAAATGGAACTAAAAACAAAAGAATCATTCAGAAAATCAATGAAACAGAACTATATTGGCTGATTTTAGACTGCTAAACCTTTGGAAATAAACCCTACTTGGTCATGATGTGTCACTGCCCTTTTTACATGCTGCTGAATTTGGTTTGCTAATTTTTTTAGGTATCTTTGCATTTGGTTTTATAAAAGATATCATGTGATCTGTTATTTTTATATAACATCTTTGGTTTTATTATCAGGATAATACTGGTTTTATAAAATGATTCGAGAAGTATTCCTTCGTTTTCTATTTTCTAAAAAGATTTTTGTACAACTGGCATTATTTCCTCCTAAATGTTTATTAGAATTCGCCAAAGTTGAACCTGTGGTACTACTTTAATTCCACTGCAGTCAGAAAACTTACAATTTCAGTCATTTTAAATTTACTGAGATGTGTGTTATTGCATATCACCCTGGACATATTTCACTGGTCAAAAGGAAGTCACAAGTCCCACCTATACTCAGTGGTTGAGAACTATATAACAGCATGCGTACCAGGGTGCAGGAAATTGGAGGCCATCTTAGATTCTGTATATCCAAAAGTACTTTTAAATACTCCATTTTATATCACTGTTGGTTGACAAACTATACCTTTTTTTATTTAAACAACCACATCAAGATACATTATAATCAAATTCCTAAAAATAATAAAGACAATGTCTTAAAAGGAAAGAAAAAAAATATATTGTATCCCCCTTCTGCTTCCAATTACATGGATATATATTAAACTGCTTAATATTGTCCTATAAGTCACTGAGGCTGTGCTTTTGTTTTTTGCTGTTGCTTTTATTTTGAGGGTAGTCTTTTATCTCTCCATGCTTTTTTTAGACTAGCTTTCATTGCATATATTGAAGCTCACTGATTGTTTTGTATCATAGTGCCCAATTAGCACCTAATCCCATCCAGTGCATTTTTCACTTGAGATGCTATATTTTTTTAACTTTTGAAGACTAGTTTGGTTCTTTTTGCTTTGCTTATTCTTTTTTCTGAGATTATCCCTTTGAAAGTATAAAATGGAGTGGTTTTTAAGTTTATTCACTAAGTTATAGCCATCACTATTATCTAATTCAGAACATTTTTCTTACTCCCCATTCTCTCCTCCCTGAGCCCCTGGAAACCACTAATCTCTATCTCTACAGATTTGTCCACTTTGGACATTTCATATACTTGGAATTATATGTGACATTTTGTCTTTGGCTTCTTTCACTTAGAATAATGTTTTCAAATTCATCTGCATTGTAGCATGTAACAATACTGCATTCTTCCTCATGACTGAATAAATACCAATTGTATGGATGCATTTTATTTATCATTTGATGGACATTTTAGCTGTTTCTACTTTGGGGCTATTCTGAGTAATGCTGCAATGAACATTTGGGTACAAGCTGTGGATATATGTTTTTAATTCTCTTGGGTATACACCTAAAAGTGGAGTTGCTGTATCAGGTGGTAACTCTATGTTTAATTTTTTGAAGAAATGCCAAACTATTTTACAAAATGGCTATGCAATTTTATATTCCCATGAGTAAGGTATGAGTGTTATAGTTTCTCCACATTCTAACATATATTTAAATTAAGAAATACATTGCAATAATACATAAGTATATATAGGTATTTAATTAAAACAAAAAAGGTTATGAAAATATCTACCCAACTTACCTACAGTGCAATCTGTTATTTTACACATTATTTTAGTTCTTACTTTTTGTTAATGCTGTTTTACAACGTAGATTTCACATCCAACATAAACTTTCAAAAGCAATGATTTAGGGAATATTGGGTTTTGAGCTGACATTCTCATATTACATACAGGAATATACTGTCAGGAGTCGAAGGATATTCTGATCTTGAGTTCAAGAGGTAGGTCCAAGATGAAAATATAGAATTAAAAGTCCTCAGCACATGGGTGATCCATGAAGTGGGTATGTGATCAAAGAGATACATAAGAAAAAGGCTGAGGTTGGGTGTATCAAGTCTTTCCTGCACCAATCCCAAGGATGTTAATTATTTTTCAGTCCATTCCAATGTCAAAGCAATATTCACTTTTCTACCACTGTATCTTAGAGGGCTACATATTGCTTTTTTATTTGCAGGTAGAAAGACATAGATTCTCAAAAATAGTTGAACCTGAGCTCTCCATTTCTGAACTTCTTTCCCACTGCTAAGCCTTTCCTAACCTTTTATCTTTCTTCAGTAAGAGTTTACTGACAAAAGTATACTATGAAGTTCAGGAAAACAATAATTCCAAAAGGTCTTAGCTTTCAAATACACAAGAAAGTCTACAGTTGAACACAAGAAACATCTTCATCAAGTATTTTCAAACTCTTGAAGATCATAAACTTACTAATTTTTAGAGAGTTTCTTAGAGCTTTTTTAGGTTCTGGTTTAAGCAGCTCTGGAGGATACAAGCATTCTATCTTCATTTTTTTAACCAAAGCATTTCAGTGTTACAACTATTTTATTCTTTGGATTCATTTCACTTTGCTAAACACAGCTAAGAATAACTTTTTCTTCTTCCATCATTTGCATAACCTCAGCAGCATCATAAAAATATTGATTCTTCCATCTGTTGAGAAAATGACCAGTCCCAAGGGCAACTTGTTTCTTATGTTTCTATAGTGCTTACCCTAACTACAGATTATGAAGATCTATCCTAAGTAGTGTGCAGAGAAGAAATGGTTAGATATCAATGAGAAGAAACGGTTAGATATCAATTTATGATTATCCCATCTTAATTTATGCATTATTCCAATCTTCTTTTATTTTTCAAAAATAAAAAAAAATAACTTAGGGGAAAAACAAGTATTGCCCATTGCTTTAACTTTCACGTTTTCATACGTATATTATGACAGCCATCATCGCCAGTTATCAAAGAGAAAACAGGGGCCAGAAATGCAGTGATTTGTCAAAGTGGTTATAAAAAGGTCAACAAACCAAGGAGCATGATGGCATTTCCATTGGTGAAATAAGAATAAAATAATGAAAAGATAACCAACAATCCACTCAAATAACTTGTGCAATACATCTGTAACACTTTTTTAATCAGGTAGCTAGATTGAAGTGAAATAAACAAATGATTGCAGGAAATACAACTGTTCCTTAGGATAGGAATGAATAAAATTAAAGTTAATGGAAATGGGTAATAACCTACATTACTAGAGGTTAGATCAGGTGTGGGAAATCTGCAGCCTTAAGGCCACATGTGGCCTTCTAGGTTCTTAAGTGAGGCCTTTAGACTGAATCCAAATTTTACAGAACATCCTTTAATTTAATACATTTTTGTTTGTTTGTTTGTTCGTTTGTTTGTTTTGAGACAAGAGTCTCAAGCTGTTGCCCAGGTCAGAGTGCTGTGGCATCACAGCTCACAGCAACCTCCAACTCTGGAGCTTCAGCAATTCTCTTGCCTCAGCCTCCCAAGTAGCTAGGACTACAAGTGCCTACCACAACGCCTGGCTATGTTTTTGTTGTTGTTATTGCAGTTGTCATTGTTGTTTAGCTGTCCCGGGACAGGTTCAAATCTGCCAGTCTAGGTGTATGTGGCCAGCACCCTACCCACTGAGCTAAAGGCACTGCCACCCATCTTTTATATTTTTATTTTTTTAAAGAATATATTTACTTTTTTCCCTAGTGATCCACTGCTAAGAGTCATATAAAAGAATATATTTAAAATAGCAAAGAATAAGTGTCAATGAACTAATTCTCCCAGATCAGTCAGCATTCTTGGAACATTAGTAAACCATTAGGGCTAAACTGTCAGCTGCTACACACATGATGTAGTTTTAACTTTCCCCCCTGACTGGCACCACTACTGAATGAGGCTGGTTGGTCAGAGTTTATGGGAGTTGAGTATGCCACTCTGTTATCGGCTTTAGAAAACAGTGCACTGGACTGTATCTGTTTGAAGTGCAACTTGTGAACAGTTATACAGCTCAACAGAATTTTTTAATTCTGTCTGCCTAACAGAATGCCATTATGCCATTATGTCAAAGAAGACCAAGAGAAGCCAGAAGGAAAAAACCTTGTTTAATGAGGATTGAAAGTTGCAATATGAAGTTGCACAGCTAAACAGTATTTTTAATTCTGTCTGCTTAATAGCCCATCATGTCAAAGAAGACCAAGAGAAAGTGAAGGAAAAAAAGATTGTTTAATGAGGATTGGAAATTATGATATTATCTTAATTCTGCTAAAGATAAGATGATCTGCTTGTTTTGTAATACTGAAATATCAACATTAAAGAAATTCAATGCTTGGCTCAGCGCCCATAGCACAGAGGTTATGGCACAGACTAGGGCTGGTGGGTTCAAACCCGGCTCAGGCCAGCTAAACAACAATGACAACTGCAATAAAAAAAACAGCTGAGAATTTTAGTCCTACCTACTTGGGAGGCTGAAGCAAGAGAATCACTTAAGTCCAAGAGTTTGAGGTTACTGTGAGCTGTGATGCACTCTACCAAAGGCAACATACTGAAACTCTATCTCAAAAAAAAAAAGAAAGAAAGAAAGAAAGAAATTCAATGCTCATCAGCATTATAACACTCAAAAGGACCACAAATATTTTAAATTGGAGGGAGAAGTGAGAAAGGTTGTATTACAGAAATTAAAAGATGAAAAGCAAAAGCAAAGATAATTCTTTCAAACAGCAGTAAAATCTGGAAATAGCATCACTGATGTGACTTATAAATAACTTATAGTCTCAGGAAAAGGGGGAGCCATTCAATGATATATAATTTGTGAAAGAAACATTGTTGAAATTGTAGGATGCCTAGATCCTGATAATGTTTCAAAGTTAAACCATCTGCCTCTTTCAAGGAGAACCATAACTGATCAATAGTATGAATTAGCCTTCAACTTAATAGAACTAATTCATGAAATACTTCAGAAGGAAAATATGTATTATTCAAGATCAATGTCATAAAGCTGGACTGACTTTGGTAAATTTAGTGAGAGTATGTACAGATGGTGTACCTTCCATGACAGGAAAACATGAAGGGTTTATTATACAGAAAGAAAAAGTATTAAGAGCTCAAGATGCCCTCATTTCTTTTCATTGTATCTTGCATCAACAAAATCTCTGAGTTACTAAAGCTACTATTTTAAGTGACACTTTGCAACAAGTTATAAGTATTGTTTGGGGGTTTTTTTTGTTTTGTTTTGTTTTTTAGAGACAGAGTCTCACTTTGTCACCCTCAGTAGAGTGTCCAGGCATCACAGGTCATAGCAACCTCCAACTCTTGGGCTTAGGCGATTCTCTTGCTATAGCCTCCCAAGTAGCTGGGACTACAGGTGCCTGCCACAGTGCCCAGCTATTTTTTTGTTGCAGTTTGGCCAGGACCACCAGGTCTGAACCCGCCACCCTCAGTATACAGGGCTAGCGTCCTATTCACTGAGCCACGGGCACTGCCCAAGTTATAAGTACTATTAACTATTTAATAGTCATATCCTAAAAATGCAACACTGCATCATCAGTCAATTTCATAATGCGCTAAAGTTGAACAATGAGGTATTCAATGTGGATTTACCATATCATTCTAAATTGTGTTGGCTATACCAGGGACAGCCATTAGCCAAAATATTATCTCTGTAAGAACAGATAGTTAAATTTTATGGAAACAGAATCAGCAATGTGAATTATTGAAAGAGAACTTCTGTAGGAATGCAGCGTTTCTGTGTGATATGATGTCAAATCAAAACTACTTAAATATTTCTTCGCAAGGTAAAACTAAGTCTATATATAAGTGGCAAAAAATCCAAGTATTTTGCAAAAAGCTATCTTTTTTCAAACACTTCTTCAAAAGAAAATTTCCAATGAACACTTTCTCCAGTCAGCAAAGGTCACTGGTGAGCAAGATGATGCATGTGAATCATCTGAAGAATGTGCAACTGTTACAGACCTAGTAGTTGGAGAATACAAGGAAAGGTTCACTGACTGACAATCACAATATCACACTGAAATCAGTGTTTCAGCCTTTCCTCGTTAATATTACCAAGACACCAAAAGAACTACAGATGAATTGAGTGAGCCCTTAGTAGATGACATTTTAAAATCATTGTTTGATGCTTGGAAAGATCCAATTGAAATATGAAAAAATGCAGTAGAATATCCATGCCTTCAGCAACACACACACACAAAATGCTTTCTTGCTTTTCAACCACTTTTTGTTGCAAATACTTTCCTTCTACCTAACGCAAATCAAGATGCCCTTAAGGTCTCAAATGACGATACCCATCTAGCAAATTAATCGAAACCATGAACCTCCATGTTGCAACCAAATATTTAAATACTTTCCAACAAAAAGCACATACAACAAAGTCATTAAAGGGGTAGTTAACTTTAAAATTAGTTCTCATTTTTTGAAATTATTAAGTACATAATGGTCAGATTTTTGTAAAGTAATGTACATTTTTAAGTATCTAATTAGAGTTTATTGAATGCAGTCTTACTTGATTACAGCTAAATTAATGCAGCCTTCCAACATGAAGTGTCCCCACTTAAGGATTAGATGAGACTTAGGCCATGAGTGACCTGGGTGACAGCTACCTTTATCAAACTCTTTCCTGAGCCCCAATGGTTACATCAGCTTTCTATTTTCCAATTATTAGGAGCACAAATTTTTCATTTTTGCTAAGTAAACCTGACATTCCAATGTCAACAGCAAGATATTCCTTATGTGAGCTCAAAAAAGAAGAGAAATATGAAGACTATTTTGAAGGCCTGGAGTTCCCAGAAAGGAAAAAAGGACCACTGTCTATTTAGCCAGAAACTAAACTCAAAAAGAGTTAGTTGTAGTTGTCAAACAACCAGAGGAACAAAGAAACATGTCACAGTTTCATTTTCACTAAGAGGAGGTATAAAAAGGAACAGGTTTATACTAAGCCAAAAGGATTCAGTATACAAACCAATTGACAAGAACTTCTTACTTTAAAAAAGACATAGCAAGAGAGACTATTTTTCCAGAGATTTTTAAGGAAAAGCAAATAGGCCACCTTTGGGGAATGTTTCAAAGTAGTTATAAATTCACCCATGTATAAGATACGCCTTTCCTGCAGATAGCAGTTCAAGCTGCCATAGCATGTTTATGACTCCTTTTGCTTGTTTGCTTAGGAAGTCCTTTATCCACCCATACCCCAAATGTCAACTGTACTGTACATTTGCATTTTTCACATTTATTCCTCTCACCTAGTTAGGATTTATCTCACTACAATGGTGTGAGAAAGGTCTTGACCTTTTCCCCCCAGAAGGTTTGTCAATTACCCTAGCGATCACTGATATAGTTCTTGTATTCAGACTTAGCCAGGGAATACCTGGGCATTTCCATTTATTTCCACCTGAAGTCCCTAACTCACCTTCATTCCAACAATCACGGTAGGCAGCAATCGTTATATTTGGGAGTGGGTCAACATCATTACATCTTACAAAAACTCCAGTCATAAGCCCTGGAAGCAGACAGCACCACCAGAAAGAACTCTGGACTAATAGGGACAAAGGCCCTCTGTCGGGTCAAGCACACCCAACAGGCATCAAAAGAACTGTCTTCCCTTAAGAATTACCATGGGATAAAGACCTTGAGATAACCTGAAGAAAATAAGGGCCGAGAAGTAACAAGGCAAAGATGGCACACAGCACTAGGGCCTCCTAAAAATCACTAGACAAAAGAGCCAATGAATGGAAAACCTAACTTTATGGAGACTTTGAGGTTAAAAAACACAGTAGGAGAGATCTCAACTTACTGAGTTAGCTCATCTAGTGCATAATCAATCTAGAGAATGTCAACAACATTTTTTAGATTTAACATTTAGGAGAAAAGGAACAACAAAGAGATACTGCCTCAGTCTTCTAGCCTACCAGCAAATAAATCAGGAGTGGCAAGCTCAACTGCCTACAGGAACAGAAAAATGGGATAAAAAAGTGAAGGGAGTCAAGCAAACCTGGCTTCAGAGTCTGAAAAGCAATGAGGATATTAGAACCTTGGCAAACTGAAGTTCATGTCCCTGAAATACATGCTTCTAGAGGAGGCACTCACTATCCAGCTGCAGCCGTTTGTGCCACTGAAAACTCAAGCCCAGACCTGTCAGATCTTCTGATTTTTCTGAAAATAGCCAGAAATATGAATTCTTATGTGAATCTCCTCTTTCTCGTTTCTTTTGGAGACAGAGTCTCACTATGTCACCCTCGGAAGAGTGCCGTGTAGTCACAGCTCACAGCAACCTCCAACCCTTGGGCTTAAGTGATTCTCTTGCCTCAGCCTCCCAAGTCCGGCACAACACCCAGCTATTTCTTTGTTGCAGTTGTCATTGCTGTTTAGCAGGCCAGGACCAGGTTCAAACCCGCCAGCCTCAGCATATGTGGCTGGCGCCCTAACCACCAAATCTCCTAAGGCTTGGCTATTTAATTAAATTTCATTTTTAAGACACACAGGTCAAACCAGACTTATTTCTGGTGCATCAGTGGGGGTCCTCAGCCCAACAGTGTGGGCTTTCAGATTATACAACCTACCAATTACTCAATTTTCCAAAACACCCTACCCTGCTCCCATGCCCATCTGTGCTTTTCTCCCTACTTGCCTCACCATGCCACATTATCAGATGCTACACAACATGATGCACTCCAGGCGCAGAGCAAGTCAAGAGTGCTACTCAATCTCATTCACCCCATTCAAGAGTCAGCAAGTTCTTATCTTCCTATAGGGAAGACCAATTACTAGGGAGAGTTACACTTCTAGGTCAGACTCTTGAGCCAAATTAAATAATTTTAAAGGTAAGTAGAGAATAAGTCTTATATCTCCAAAAATGTCATATTTTTTCTTTTTTAAGAACTTTTAGATGTCCTGGTTCATGTATTAATAATGACTAACTGTACTTACACAGCTTTGGAATTGAGCCCAACCATGCTGGAAGCAAAGGAAAAACACCTCAAAAGAAGTTCATTAAATAAACTGAAAACCACCTTCACTGAAAATGCTGTAGAATGTAGAATTTTTAGCTTCTACACAAAGTAAACTATTACTTTAAACAGTTTACCAAATGACATTCTATTCCAATCAAAATTAAGTTAGAAGTTTAAGGGATGAGTGAACCTACTGGGATCTAGATATTTACCTTTTCCCACAGGCTCGGACAGGACTACTCTATTAGGTAATCTTCGTTAATCATATAAACAAACTATATATAGTCTTCTATAATCTAGAAGACCTTCTTTCACTATGAAAGGATATAAAAAAAATAGTTTTCAGTACCGGTTGTTTTAAGTATATTCACCTGAACAGGACTGGATAAGGCAAGGTTTATATACCTTTACTGTCCACATGCGATAGTCTATTCCTGCTGATACCGGACAGCAATAAATTCTCCCCCTCTGCCCATCCTTCTTCCCCACTAAACCTTCTAAAGATGATACTGCAGAGAACAGCAGGCTCTAATATCTGACACCAGCTTTAATTCCTAGCTGTAATTAAAATTAAAAACTGCAATATAATATACCAGTAACATTATAAATATAACTGACACAAACTGAATGTTTAAAAAATTTTTCAAATCAGATTTTACTATAAAAAATTATAAAAATGGAAACAGAAAAAAATCTAAGAAGTGATTTTTAATCCACTCTTAGAAGTCTTCTTTTACCAGTGGCACAATGACAGTAAGTAGCTACAATGGGAGTCTACTCAATTAGTCCACAGACATGCCAAGCAATGACAAATTTCATCACAAGACATGATGTTCCTAAGTGCAGAAGCCCAAGTACAATACTCCTTGGGTGGAAACAAAGTACCAAGAAGCCCCGCGGTCTCAAACCCAGTAATAAGCCTAATCCCCTCATGTGTTCCCAATATTGGTCTGCCTGAATCACTTAATCTTATGTACATGATTTACAATTGTTTTGTTTTGTTTGCTATTATCACAGAACCTACAAAAGCTTAAACTCTAAAGTACTGTGCCATGAAATCAAATAACTTATTCATAATTGCTGATATTTTGTTAGGATATTATGGCAGCATCTATATTTTCCAAAAATGAGTCAGATAGAAAGGAGAAGGAAGAAAATCGAAGGGAAAATAAGGGAAGTGACAAAAGGGAAAGAGAAGGATGCTTAAACTCCACAATATTCAGCAACAAGATTATCATAAGTCCTGCGAATTTACATAATGGAGTATGATACCCATGTAATAATTTGGTTAAAGCAAACCTTTAGACGAAACAACAATAGCACTTACTGAACAAGTATAATAGCCAACAGGAAAATCTTATTTCCAAGAAGAAAGGAACAATTCAGAAAGACTAATAGCAATAATGTTGATTTTTTTTCCTCTGTACCATATAAATTCTAAAGTATAAATCTACACATGAGGAATAATGACAAGTTTTAGTGAATAATGTGACTATACTGATTTTACATGTCTCAAGAAATAATTCTAAAAAACCTGTTACTTTTATAAATATAAATTAGATTTCTAAATGAAAATGTACCTCCGGCTCGGCACCTGTGGCTCAAGTAGCTAAGGCGCCAGCCACATACACTTGAGCTGGCAGGTTCGAATCCAGCCCATGCCCGCCAAGCAACAATGATGGCTGCAACCAAAAAATAGACAGACATTGTGGCGGGCACCTGTAGTCCCAGCTACTTGGGCGGCAGAGGCAGGAGAATCACTTGAGCCCAGGAATTGGAGGTTGCTGTAAGCTATGATGACACAGCACTCTACCCAGGGCGACAGCTTGAGGCTCTGTCTCAGAAAAAAAAAAAAAAATGCACTTCCTACACTTGAGTATTCATGAAGTCATATCCAGAATCAAGTTAGCCATCAACAGTAAATGTCAAATTTACATTCTTCAATATCAATAAAGTTATAACATTTTGTACAAACATGGCATGCAACATATTATTCTTTCTTAAGAAATAAAAACTACTGACCTTAGAGTTTCATAACAGAACTTAACCATTTTCTTTTATTTCTTCATGGAGCAAGACTCCAGCTATAGCAAGCATGCTATCAGTTTTTACTTTAAAAATTCTATGAATTCTGACTAATAAAAGTCTCCAGACAATGAAAATAAAATTTTCAATATCAATAATGCAGATACATACATTCATTGTATTCCAACTTACCTAATACGCTTACAAAAGCATCAAAAAGATGAAATGTAAGCAGAGGCTCTTTCAAGTGACCATAGTAATCTGCTATAGTTTTAAAGACATCTTTTTCAAATCCTAAGTACATGGGCTGCTTCAAATCAGAACAGTTGGGCCCTATTTTTGGAAAAAAAGAGAGAGAAAGATAAATAGTAATGGAGCAATTACCTCTGAGTATTACTCTCTGTGAATACACGTGGCATATACATCTGGGTATTCAAGATATACAAAAAAATTTTCTTTTTTTTTTTTTGTTGTTTTCCTCACTTTTTTTTTCCTTTTTTTTTTAATTGAATGATAACTATGTACATTAATGCACTTCTGGGGCATAGTATGGGGTTTTCACACACAATCCGAAATACTTCCATCAAACTGGTTAACATAGCCTTCATGTCATGTTTTTAGTTATTGTTTTAAAACGTTCACATTCTACTCTTAGATTCACTTGTACCCTTGTAAGATAAACCTCAGAAGTGATCCCTCCAATACCCCTCCCTCCACCCATTCCCACCCTCCCCTCTCCCTCCCCCCTCCCCATATTCTTAGGCTGTTATTAGGTTATAGCTTTCATATAAAAGGTATAAATTAGTTTCATAACAGGGGTG
>NW_003852400.1:37086288-37120155 GCF_000181295.1 Otolemur garnettii | reverse complement strand
AGATCCTGGGATAAAACCCACTTGGTCGTGGTGTATGATTTGTTTGATGTGTTGCTGGATTCTGTTGGTTAGGATCTTGTTGAATATTTTCGCATCAATATTCATTAGTGATATCGGTCTAAAATTTTCTTTTCAGAAAAATTTTCATCAGGAAAATTAGCATTAATTAAATGAGGCCTATCTATTTTGCTTACACAATACTTTCTGTCTAAATTGAAATCTATTATAAAATAATCAGGAAAATTAAAGGCTTAACGCATTTTAAAAGACACTCATTTTTTTTTTACAATGTTCTTCTGAAAAGCATTTGTCTTAACTGTAAACAATTATAATTTTCTTTGAAATACTCAGTATTTTCCCAGTCTTGATAAACTTAAGACAACAACTAGCTCATATGTATAATATACTGGTAATAAAGCAATTTTTAAAGTTTTTCATTATTTCATTTTTGCTATATTATAAAACCCTACAGTCACAGTTGAACGAAATAACTTCTGCCTCTAAACTATTATTTCAGACCAATAAAAATTTTAACTTTTTAAATGATACCCTGAAAAGGAGATTTTACATCTTCCCTTGTTAATTTATTCTGATTATAAACTCTCTATCTGATCTCCAACCAATCATCAAAAGACAGTTTACTAATAAATATCATAAAGTTGGAGCAAAAATAAAAATCCCAACACTGCCTGGTCCTTGTTATATCTTATGCCAGCAGCAAGCAAGGCAAAATTCCACTTGCATTTAGGACCAAAGGAGAACAAGACATGTTCTCTACAGAGCTGGCAGCAAATGCCCCCAACAAACATTGCCAACTTGAGAGACTTAACTGGAGCCTTGAGGAAAATGGCAAGGGGTCCCATGAGGAAGAATTTCACTGGGCTTCCCCATTTCCATTACAGCATGAAGAAAGGAGTGGCACTGCACTGGCCAGTCTGGGGCCAGCAGAAAACTAAACAACTGCACCCAAATAGACCTGTACCCCCAAGAGAACAGAGCAACAGCCAAGATAAATGAAAGAAAATTCTTCCTACAGAGTTGCTATAACTAAAGAAAGAGGATCAAGCTGAAATAGACAGTAAAACATTCTGGGCCTTCACATTTCAAGGCCACCGAGACGTTATCAAATGCCCTGATTTGTTCTCTTTTAAATTCTCTCACCGTTCAATATTCTTTCCTTATAAAATAACTTATTTTGGCCAAAATCATGAAAATTGCAAAATATCTATGTGTGGTATCACATGAACCCAGCAGCAAATGCAGGCGCCACGTTGCTTGTTTCCTTCCCTTACACATGCTAAGCTTAGTCTATACAAAGAGTTAAGTTGGTGAGTCTCAGAAAGCAACACATTGCCTAGAATTACTCCCTCCATGGTATGTGGTTCATTCTAAGTAGTTGTACTCCTTTGTGAATATTTCATCATTCTCGTCAAAAATATGCAAAAACCAAAAAAAGGTTTCTCTAAAAAACCAGTGCATAGTGAGTCCTATGAGAGGAAACCGTATTTTTAAAATCTTTTCTTTCTTAGGCATCTTGAACTTTTAAGAATTTTTTTAATCTAGTTTATAATTGTTACTCCTGACAAATTTGGGAAAAAGAAAAGCTTTGACTTTTTTGTATCCATTTTTGACTGAATTCTTATGATACACGCACAAAGAAGAAAAACACAGTTAACCTAGTTTTGCATATATTTAGCCAGCATTGGAGCTGGCCAAAAACAAAAGTATCAGGCCCACATGCACGTGGTCTATGATAAAAGCAGGTGAGTCCAAAGGGAAAGAGGTGAGCAACAGACTAACAGAAAAGGAGGCAGCAGGCCTTCAAAGTATCATATCAGGCTCGGCACCTGTGGCTCAAGCGGCTAAGGCACCAGCCATATACACCTAAGGTGGTGGGTTCGAATCCCCAGCCCAGGCCCACCAAACAACAATGATGGCTGCAACCAAAAAATGGCCAGGCGCTGTGGCGGGCGCCTGTAGTCCCAGCTACTTGGGAGGCGGAGGCAGGAGACTCGCTTGAGCCCAGGAGTTGGAGGTTGCTGTGAGCGTGATGCCATGGCACTCTACCCAGGGGGATAGCTTGAGGCTCTGTCTCAAAAAAAAAAAAAAAAAAAAGTATCATATCGGCTTGGCGCCTGTGGCTCAAGTGGCTAAAGCACCAACCACATACACCTAAGGTGGTGGGTTCAAATCTAGCCCTTGCCCACCAAAACAACAATGACAGCTGCAACCAAAAAAATAGCCGGGCATTGTGGCAGGCGCCTGTGGTCCCAGCTACTTGGGGGGCAGAGGCTGGAGACTCACTTGAGCCCAGGAGTTGGAGGTTGCTGTGAGCTGTGATGCCACAGCACTCTACCCAGGGGGATAGCTTGAGGTTCTGTCAACAACAACAACAAAAAAAAAGTATCATATCATCCATCAGCCAATCCTTTTGCTCCCTTTCAGATGACTGTAATGGGAATCTGTACTTACTAAGGATAAGAAGGACAAGAAACGGATCATGACTCCTTGGACTCAAAGTAGACTTTGAGGGTCAATGAGAATTTTGAAACACTTAGTGATTTTATAAAGCAATTTGAAAGGCTGACCTTGCCTTTTGGCTACCTTAATTCTTTGACATATAAACAAACATTTTACAGATGTGCCAACCATCCATAAATCATTGCACTTGATACATGCAACACATGTTCCCTGTTCCCAACGTTTGCCACCTGCTGTAACACCACCTCACACCCATGGAGATCGTTACTAAGCCACTCCTCATATCTATCCTCTCCACGGTAAGTAGTCAGAGTTGTTCTAACCTTTCTGAGGCTTTAGATGTACATCTTGCTTGAGGGAAAATTATACTCTCCACGACATTTCAGTCATCACTGAAATTCAGCACCATAAACACACCTTAATATACACTTTCTAACATATTATACATAGGTTGGTTATACTGGCCGATCAACTTCCAAATCATTGGTTTGCCAAGAATTCAGAAATGGATAATTTAACTTTCCATTTATACTTTCTATCTCATCATTGCCAAATGCATAATTTAAATTTAGTTTACTTCAAATGATCTAACAAAAAATAAAAAGCCCTTTCGCAAGTTAAAACCACAGTGCTCTACAAGTTCTAAAATATTAATCAAAAAAACAATGAAATGTTTAATAGTTAAACCTAGAGAACTTTGGACTTCACACAAACTAATGTTACTACTATTCATATTCAGAATGGTAGTACTTAATGATATCATTCATATTCAGGATGATATTCAAAATAATAAAATCATTTTTCAAATATTACCACTAAAATTACCTACATTGAGCTAAACATTTATTTTAGTTTCATTCTATAATCAAACAAAACTAACTCCAGGCCAGGCACAGTGGCTCACAGCTGTAATCTTAACACTCTGAGAGGCTGAGGCATGAGGATCACTTGAGCTCAATAATTTGAGATTAGCTTAAGCAAGAGTGAGTCCCCTTCTCTAAAACATAGAAGAAATTAGCCACACCTTGTGGTGAGCACCTGTAGTCCCAGCTACATGGCAGGTTGAGGCAGGAAGATCACTTGAACCCAGGGGTTTGAGGTTGCTGTGAGCTAGGCTAATGTCATGGCACTCTACCCTAGGGCAACAGATCATTCTGTCTCAGAAAAAAATAAAATAAAAATAATTTCAAGGAAATTTATATCAACCTCTATACATTCTAGTCCTATTCAAAAGAAAACTACTTTTCCGAAGTATCTGTGAGACTCAACGCCCTCTAAACCACGTATTACCAATATCAGTCAGCCAAAATAACTAGAACTTTTCTCATTAAAATCATTTGTTTCAGTTAAACCATTAACATTAGAATCTCTTCTATGGATTAAGCCTTCTGAAAATCCCCAGGAAAAAACTCTTCCTTCTCAGAGTCTATGATATTCAGTGAAATTCAAACCATTTGTCTATGAAACAAATTTCATATCCCTCTGAAAATCTTCACAGATACCACCTGGGGCCAGGCCCTCTCATCTCACACCCACATTACTGAAATAGTTGTTGTTTCTCTGCATTCAAGTTCTTCTTCTTCTAAGCCAGCAGTTCTCAACCTGTGGGTCATGACCACTTTGAGGATCAAACGACCCTTTCACAGGAGTCACCTAAGACCATCCTGCATATCAGATATTTACATTACAATTCATAACAGTAGCAAAATTAGTTATGAAGTAGCAACAAAAATAAGGGGTCACCACAACATGAGGAACTGTATTAAAGGGTCGCAGCATTAGGAAGGTTGAGAACCACTGTTCTAAGCCATCCTACATATCAATTAGATCACTCTTCTAAAAAAATTTCTCTCCCACTTAAAATACTGCCTTATAAAAAGCCAATAATAGATAGGATAGGCTGATCAAAACTGATGATGTAAATACAGTAGATATTTGGGAATACATGGCTTAGGAATACAAATATAAGTTTTAGGAATAAAAACTTACAGACAATTATCAGGTAGCTATCTGTCATAATATTACATATAATATTTAACTAATTTCTTTCTTTTGTGTGATGAAACAATTAGAAGTCATGTGAATTTTATGGGTTGTGTGATTATATCTGCCATAAAGTGTTAAGCACCAAATCCCTTTAAAACTGTTCTATAATTCAGCTCTTTCATTATTAAGTCACAAATTCATCTCTAAAAGCACAGTAGTCCCAAAAGAATTAACTGCCACTCTCACAGGTGTCAAATCAATGTTCAGGCCATCAAACAATTTTTTTCTAACTCAGGGCACTAATTTCTCTTAATTTCACAAAACCAGAAGATAATTAGTACTTACAATTTGCCAAACACTTCATAGCTGACAGTACCCAATGAGGAAGTTCTTCTGCAGGAAAAACAAAAATAAAAAGAAGATATTTTATTCAATTCCACATAACACAAGAAATTATATACATGCTTGGTATCATAAGAATGGATTTCCTGCCCAAGTAATATGAAACATATCTGCTAATCATAAATCATCAATTTATGTGTCAGAATGTTTAAAAGATGAAAATCTTTCTTTAGTACTGATATAAATCTTGCCTACAAATTTTTCTTAGGACAAGATACACCTTTTAAATATTTAGTAAAAAGGAAAAAAATTGATGTGTTTTTTCAAATAAACCAAAACACAAACCGCTTATCCTAAGAATGACAGAAGGGGCTCGGCGCCCGTGGCTCAAGTGACTAAGGCGCCAGCCACATACACCGAAGGTGGCAGGTTCGAATCCAGCCCGGGCCGCCAAACAACAATGACGGCTGCAACCAAAATATAGCCAGGCGTTGTGGTGGGCACCTGTGGTCCCAGCTACTTGGGAGGCTGAGACAGGAGACTCACTTGAGCCCAGGAGTGGGAGGTTGCTGTGAGCTGTGATGCCACAGCACTCTATCCAGGGGGAAAGCTTGAGTCTCTGTCTCAAAAAAAAAAAAAAGAATGACAGAAGGAAAAGAAAAAACAGAAAAGGCAAAAATATTAGTAACAAAAGCATGTATAAAACAAGTTCACCAAACACCTCCCTCTAAAAATGGTAAATTCTATAGGTCCAATATAAGTATCATTTTATAGGTTTCCATTTTCGAAATGCTTTAGGTCACTGACATAATATTAGGCTACTATTTTTAGGACAGCCCTAAAATAATAATAGTAAAATAACACTGCTGCAAAAAATCCCAGCTGAACCACTGGTACAGAATCTCTTCCTTCCTGGCCCTGCCATAGACATCTGAAGAAACAGGCCGGCATTCAGGCTTCTACTTCATTTTCTTTACTTTCTGTAAGCCTGGGAAGATACTTATTGAATTGAGTTAGAGCTAATGAGCATGAGCCTTACAAAATGCTCTCTTCCTTCTGAAGACTGACCTTACTTAATAAAATGAAAGATAAAAGATCATCTGACAACAAAATGTATTAATTTGCTATATGCAGAGAATTTAAAAGATTTTAGATGTATTTAAGAAGCCTATACCTCGGCTCGGCACCTATAGCTCAACCGGCTAAGGCGCCAGCCACGTACACCTAAGGTGGCGGGTTCGAATCCCCAGCCCAGACCCGCCAAAACAACAATGACGGCTGCAACCAAAAAATAGCCGGGCGTTGTGGCAGGCACCTATGGTCCCAGCTACTTGGGAGGCGGAGGCAGGAGACTCACTTGAGCCCAGGAGTTGGAGGTTGCTGTGAGCTGTAATGCCACGGCACTCTACCCAGGGGGACAGCTTGAGGCTCTGTCTCAAAAAAAAAAAAAGAAGCCTATACCTCCCTCATTCTAGAAACTTAATTTTATATGCTCAGATTAACTTCACAACTCATAGAGTCACCACAAATCCATTTCTGTCTCCCTTTGTCCTCCATTCCTGATATAGGGACTAGAAAAAGAACCCCATAACCTTCCTCCCCTCTCACAACTGCTCAGGCTCCTTCTGATATATTCTGTCTGCTGCCCAGGAACCTGCAGCCCTAAATGTAATATTTTATAAAAACCCAAAAGGTGTTATACCATCTTCCCATGTTCAAAAGTCATTTCATTTCCAGCCAATTCCCACCATCACAAGCTTGAACTAAAGGAAGAATATATCAAAGAGCCCACCCAATTCTGATCCAGCCCTTATCCATAGAAGTTTTAAAATCAGTATGGGAATTGTGGCCTACTACAGGTACCAGGACCATATTTTTACAAATAAAAAACCAGGTTGGGTAGCTGCTGATGCCTTTTTTCCCCCTGAATTTATAGACTGGCCTGGAAGAAAAGGCATACAAAATTGCCCAGGCCAAAACTGCAAAGAAAAAAAAAGAAAAGGCATACAAAATTAAAGGACCTCCAAAATTTAAAGAGCTCCCCCTTATTAAAAAGAAAAACAATATAAACATTATCCTAGAAAATCCAACACAAAAGAAACCCTAACAAAAAGATCAGAGAGAACCCTAAATGCAGTGAGGCTCCCGGCCCACCTGCAAACTGACTCAAGCTCTCAGATCTCAAACATGCTCACTTTTCAGAGATTTTCCTGGGGACAATATGGAACCAGGGGTAGCTTAATGCCATGAGTAGCTAAGACAGCCAGCCTCTGGGTAGACTGTGCTAAAGTTCCTGGATACTAATCTTTTCTATGACATTTCCTTAATCTAAACAATTAGTTACAAGGTATGTGGAAGGGAGAGAAAGATATATGTAATGAAGAAACAAACTTATTTAGGGTTTAGGGAAGGGTCAAATAGGAGCTGATGGACCTGAGCAGCCAATGTGTTGGGTCAACTGGGAACAAAACAGTATTTATGCACTTACTTGACTTGTCATCAAGGATAACGACTCCCTGCTTGCTAACACTATATACATTATGGATGATGAACTTGGAGTTGACAAGTTTGATGTCTAAAACTTCTTCTAAGGAATCTAAGCCAAGGATTTTCTGTAAGCTAAAAAGATAAATAAATTGGTTAGTTTTTTTAAAAAAGTATTACTTACCAAAAAACTAACACTCTAAAAGATCAACCTTTAAAATGTATTGTTTTCATATACCTTTCACAATCTTTGTGGGACAAAAAGGGTAGAAATTGGGTATGATAAACTTAAAAAATATCCTTTTGCATTAGCATATTGCTTCACTGATTTAATAATATAGCAATTTATACACTAAAGTAATTTTATAAATAGAACTATTTTTTTTAAAGACAGAGTCTCATTTTGTCACCCCTGATAGAATGTAATGGCGTCATAGCTCACAGCAACCTCAAACCCTAGGGCTCAAGAGATCCTCTTGCCTCAACCTCCCGAGGAGCTGGTACTACAGGTGCTTGCCACAAGTCCAGCTATTTTTAGAGATGGGGGTCTCACTCTTGATCAGGCTGGTCTCGAACTTCTGAGCTCATTCAAGCAATCTACCTGCTTCAGCCTCCCAGAGTGCTAGGATTATAGGGGTGAGCCACCATGCCTGGCCATAAATAAAACTATTATAAAAACAAAAACTAGCTTATCCTATGGTAAAAAACTCCTATTACTATATGAGAAAAAGCAAATTCGCTGGCTTTTTGAATTTTGAAATTCAAAGGTGCCAGCCACATACACCTGAGCTGGTAGGTTCGAATCCAGCCTAGGCCCACCAAACAACAATGACGGCTGCAACCAAAACATAGCCAGATACTGTGGCAGGCACCTGTAGTCCCAGCTACTTGGAAGGCAAAGGCAGGAGAATTGCTCGAGCCCAGGAGTTGAAGGTTACTGTGAGCTGTGATGCCATGGGGCATTCTACCCAGGGTGACAGCTTGAGGCACTGTGTCAAAAAAAAAAAAAGAAGCAAATTTGCTATAACACTGTCACCTTAATTATATCTACAGTACATCAAATATCCAGGAGACCAAATTTTCCATTATGTTTGTTTGTTTGCAGTTTTTTGGCCAGGGCCAGACTTGATCCCACCACTCCGGGTATATGGGGCTGGTACCGTACTTCTTGGGCCACAGGCACCACTCCCTGGGGGTTTTTTGTTATTTTTTTTTTTTTTAAGACAGAGTCTCACTATGTCGCCCTCGGTAGAGTGCTATGGCGTCACAGCTTATAGCAACCTCAAACTCTCGGGCTTACGCGATTCTCTTGCCTCAGCCTCCCACAATGCCCAGCTATCTTTTTGTTATATAGTTGTCATTATTGTTTACCAGGCCTGGGCCGGGTTCAAACCTGCCAGCCCCAGTGTATGTGGCCGGTACCCTAACCACTGAGCTACAGGTGCCGAGCCCATTATGTGTTTTATCAAACTTAAGATTTCAGTATTACTTGGAAGTATAAGAACTTTTGAATTCCTATTTTTAACTATTATATAAATGGTAATAGAAAATCCCCAGAATTCAGTTGAATTACGTTTGCTAAGCACAGCTGCAAATAATGCAAAGTTGAGATTTTCATATGTAATTTCAGAAAATTAAATATACAGTGGTAAAGAAACAAAATAGAAAAAAACTTGCTAAAATGCCTCATTAATATCCAATTCACATACTATGATAAGGTCATAGACTTCCATATCTCTTCCACATGGGCCTCTGTCAGCTGTCTGCGGTGGACGAGCCGGCAAGCTGGCACCTCGCCAATAGCAATGCTGTGACGCTTGTACCACATCTCAGAATTCTAATGGAGAACGGAGGAGGGAGGGAAAGAGAGGCGGGAGAGAGAACATTCAGTATAAAGTGGTATGATTTTTATGAGAAAAGTTTCGGATTTGGTTATTTGTAATTTGATTTAAAATAATTAAAAATAAAAATTTTCTTTACACGGACTTCAGAGAAGAATGACTCTTAAGATTATGTCATAGTATAGATGAATATTCATGAATTACAAAAGAGCTATGGCAATAAGCGTGACATTTACTAATTAACTTTTCTTGTAGGAGTTCCAACTAATCAGTAAAGCAGCAGTGAAATAAAATTTTAATTCAAAATTCAATCAAGGGATACCTATCCAAATTCACACACTATCCAAAACTGAGTAATTGTTTAAAATAAAATTAAAATATATTACTTTCAAGAATTCTCTATTTTTTTCATAAGCAAATATCAAGTTAAGTATAACATGGGGAAGCAGCCCATAGACCTAGATGTCCACAAAAGGCAGGAAGAATAGGAGCTTTACAAGCACAGTTGAAGATGTTGGTTGTAAAGGAATGGACCCCTGTCTACAAAGGAGAAAAACTAAAGAATACAGAAGGTTAGTAATTTGCCCAAACCATGCAAGTTTACCTCCTCAATATTCTCAGTACCTTGTTTCTCACTTTTAAGCTATAAGACTTAGGTCATAACACTTCCTTCGGGTAATCGCCAAGAATTTTAACCTTTAAAAGGTGAAACCTGTAAGTCATTTATAAAACTTTCTATAATAGCTTTCTGCAAAAGTAACATTATAGAAAAAGCTTATTAATTTCGAAAAAGGAGCTAGATTGTTTTTTATTTGGTTTTTGGTTTTGCTTTTGTTTTTGAAAAGGTACTGAATTATAAAAGAAATTCAAAGACTACATGATTTGTGAATGTCTAAATATCTGAATTTTTTTTTGAATGCAGGCATGCATTTGGCTAGCAAATTCACTTCAAAACCTTATCCTAAAACAACACTCATGAATATATTCAGATGTTTATCTATAAAGGTACTGCTTACTAGATTGTTTATATATTAAAAACTAGAAACACCATACATAGTTAAGAGTAAAGAGCTGGACAAATACACTGTTTCCATATTAGATGACACGGATACTGTAAACATTGACTATTCACTAACATGACAAAATGAGCATAACACTCTATTTCTAAGTGAAGAAAGGCTACAAAACAGGTCTTCATGGTATCATTTTTGTGTTAAAAATACACATGGAAGTAGGGATGCACACTAAAATGTTAATAATATTTCTCTCTGGATGGTATTACAGATAATTTATGAAATATTTTCTTTTTCTACCTATAAACAATCACATGAAATAAATATAGCAACAGTACTTAACAGTTACTAGGTACCTGAGTACCAGGCACTATTCTAAGCACTTTCAAGTATGAACTCATCTTGATCCTCACAACAACCCTCCTTTAGAGGATATACTATTGTCCCAGAAAACTGAAACACAAACACAGAGAAACAAGTTCAAAAAGTTGTCCAAATAACTGGACAAGCCAAAATTCAACCCAGAGCCCCACGCTTACCCTTCACATTATACTGGCCCCTGAGCAAACACAACAAATAATTTTATTCATTCTATTTTATTTTATACAGTGGCTAGCCAAAAGAGAAGACAGGACAAAAACAAAAAACAACAAGAAAACTGAAGGTAAAGACACAAAGAATGTAATATACAAAACATGAATGAAGAGCTCGTGTTTCTTAAGAAAGATGAAGGGTTTGTTTATCGACTAACCTCATCATTCCAAAAACTACATCAAGGCCCCATGAGGAAAACACATCCTGCCCTGCCATTCTTCCTTTAGACAATCTTTAACAAGCAGCAGTCCAAGCCTTAGTGGGAATATGGATAACAACTAGGGAGCTCCAACTTCTACCACTTCATTTAAGGGGAAAGAAAGGATAAGAAAAAGCAAGACAAAAATTATTTTTAAAAAAAAATATGGATGCAGATGGCCAGAGAAGAGACCTAATGATAAGGTTTGGGGGGAGGAGGATAAAGAGGCATTAAAGAGTCAGGGACTGTGGCATATCACACCTCAAGGCTCCTGAAACTTTTATAATTCAGAACAGAAATTGTTATCATTGGTGCAAAGTCCTGAAGAGTGGATTAAAATAGGCTAATAAACGCTTGGTCTTCCCAATGGTATCATCATGAACATTTGAACTTCACAGAAGTAAATAGAATATGAAAAGGAAGTCTTTATATCAATGACAAAAAAAAACAATTTAATTACCATCAAATTTAATATGGGGTTTTATCTCTTTCATATAAACAATATGGATGACCATATAATAAAAAAAAAACCTACTGAATAACTGCTCTATATATGGAGTCACATTAGGTGTTAAGTACAAATGTCCAAAGAAATGTATCTCATTTCACGGAGCTTATACTTAAATTGTCTCTAGGATAAGAACTATCAACAAGATGTTAAGTATTCATCATTACAAATAAATTAAATAATCCTCAAGTACTATTTGTGCTCACTCTTTCAGAATATTGTCACTTCATTTTCTAATACAGTACTCCCCCTTCATCTGAACTTCTGCTTTTATTTTTTTTTTTTCCTTTTGGAGACAAGAGTCTCAGTTTGTCACCCTTGATAGAGTGTCATGGCATCACAGCTCACAGCAACCTCAAATTCTTGGGCTTAAGCAATTCTCTTGTCTCAGCCTCCTCAGTAGGTGGGACTACAGGCGTCCACCACAACACCCAGCTATTTTTAGAGATGAAGTCTCTCTCTGGCTCAAGCTGGTCTCAAACCTTTGAGCTCTGGCAATCCATCCATTGTGGCTTCCCAGCGTGCTAGGATTACAGGTGAACTTTTGCTTTCCAGGGTTATAGTTACCCCTAGTCAACCACAGTCTAAACATATTAAATGGAAAATTATGGAAATAGATCATTCAAAAATTTTAAATTGTGTGCCATTCTGAGAACCATGATGAAATCTCGTGCCCAGTGCCCTCTACCCACACCAAATCCACACTATTCATGCTCCCTGACCATAAGTATCACTATTCATGCTCCAGACCGTCAGTATCACAGTGCTTTTGTTGAATAAAGTAACAAAATATTTTACTTAATAATGGCTTAAAGAACAAGACTAACAATGCTGGCAATTCAGACATGCCAAAGAGGCAATCAAGTCCTTCCTTCAAAAAGGTAAAAGTTCTTCACTTCTAGTAAGGAAAGAAAAGAATCCTATGGAGAGATTGTGAAGATCCATGGTAAAAGTGAATCCTCTATCTGTGCAATTGTGGGGAAGGGAAAAGATTTCATGACAGTTTTGCTGTCATACCTCAAACGGCAAAAATTATGATCATAGTGCATGATAAGTGCTGAGTTAAGACAGAAAAGGCATAACATTTATAAGGGGAAAACACGAAAGGAAATGTTTTCTGATTGATGGCAATTGGGTTTGATACCACCCGCAGTTTCAGACATCCACTGGGGACGGTGGAACATATGCCCTCATCCACAGAAGGACAACTATAGTCTGTCTTGCATGGCACACTTCACTGGTCTGTAAGCTCTTTGACAACAAAATCTGTGACACACACCATCGTGTCTATAGACCCTAATACAACACATGGCATACAGGAGACAGTCAATAAATCTCCATTGAGTGAATGAAGCTATCAATTCCAAATCTGACCTCTCCTCCAAGTTCCAGGGCCCTTATTATATACTTACCTTTAACATGACTCATTGTTACCATCAAATAAATTAATATTTTAATCCAAATTCATCACGATCCCTGACAATCTATACAAACCCCTCTGGAGTCCTCCTTTCTATCACTAGTGTCACTCCGGTCTTTGAACTACCTCTGATAAAGCCTAAACTTCTTAACTGTTCTCTCCAAACTGAGATATACACAATCTCCTTAGGAAAAAAATTTTCTTAAAGTTAACGTTTTATCTTCAATATTCATTTTAAAAATGAATTGTTATATCTTGAACATGTATAAACACTTTTTCTCATCTTTATTCCCTAGACAACTACTTACATAGCATTTATATTGAATTAGATATTATAAGGGAGGATTATAATATGGGAGGATGAATGGAGGTTATAGACAAATACTACACCACTTTCCACCAGGATCTTGAGCATACAGAGTTTGGTATCCACAGAGCAGGGTTGAGGGGTGGTAGATGGGGGTCCTGGAACTAATGCCCCACAGATACCAAAAGATGACTATATGCCAATAAGCAAGAGTGAAAAAATGTGAAGGCCTATCTTTCTTTCTTACTTGTCTCTCAGCTTTCGGAAGGTATGATATTATTTTAAAGTACTTTGAGATTAATGTTCTTAAAAACGAACAGAAAAAACATGGACCAAGAATGGGGGTTCACAGATGATTTCACCCTGCTGCCAGGGCCTCCTCCATCCTTCAGCCTCGGCACTTACCATTACAACTGGCTTCACGGGGATGTTCTCTTGTGACGTGCCTGGTGGGGGATCATTCCATTCTGGAAACTTAATAACCTCCTTTTGGTACAGAGGCTTCTTTGGATATGGTTTCAAGGGTGAGGAAGGTGGAAATCTAAAAACCAAGAAGAAATTCTCTATTATTGGAGTGAGAGACTTGATATTTTAACTTCTTATATCTTTGAAAATTTATATACAATAATTACAAACTTCAAATATAATAAATACACTCATACGTAATCAAATTATTTCACACAACTGATTGTACCCAACATTAACATGATTTTCCTTTTAATGTTCCTTATGCCTATTAAATAACATTTATGGAGAAAAATAAGAATTAAATATATGAAACATTTTTAAAATAACAAAACTTATTCTCTTATTTGATTTTCATGCTTAAAGATGTTCTTAACAGGCTACTAGGCTAAGCCATCTTTATTGCTTCATAAATCCAGCTAAAATTTACAGATGGTATGTTGCATACAGAAATTATTGATAAAGAAATCTTCAGTAATACTTGCTAGTAAGAAAGACTATATTAACACAAAAATCTTCTGGGGTAATATTCACTTTGATAACTATTTCTAAGAAAAATTAATCCTCCTTCCCTTGAATATTCAATGCTTAACAATGAGACTGAAACTTCAGTCTAGAAATCTATCTTAGAAGGCTCTAGAAAGCTGCCCATGTCCTCATTCTGTTTTTCTATACTCTTTACTGTTCTCAGCCTTCCTGTGTATTCCCAGCATCACTCCTTTGACTAACACATAGAAGGCCAGGAAAGTTCTAACTCTCTTTGAACTGGTCTACATCATACATGATAAATAACAGAAGGGTAATTAAATACATACTTTTATCAGAGAATCTTTTTCAGTAAGCTTGCTACAAAACAATATATCGAATTCCCCTTCATTATAAATGCAATGTTAAGAGTTCTACCTAGTTCTTAATGTTGACGTAGAAGTCAGCTGGATGTTGTCTTTTATTTTGACTTTTTATTTATTCAAGCCAAAATAAAGGGTTAGCCTTAAAACCTAGTCCAAGATATCCATAGAAATGACTAAATATCTTATCTTAAGGCAAATGTAGAAACAAATTTTTATATGTCTACAGTTTTCAAGGAAAGTTTGTATCCAGGTAATCAGGAGAATCACAAGTATGAATACTATGACAAGATTACAGAAGGGCTTAGCTGTGGCTCAAGTGGCTAAGGCGCCAGCCACATACACTTGAGCTGGCGGGTTCGAATCCAGCACGTGCCCGCCAAACAACAATGATGGCTGTAACCAAAAAATAGCCGGGCATTGTGGCAGGCGCCTGTAGTCCCAGCTACTTGGGAGGCTGAGGCCGGAAAATCGCTTGAGCCCACGAGTTTGAGGTTACTGTGAGCTGTAGATGCCACAGCACACTACCCAGGGCAACAGCTTGAGGCTCTGTCTCAAAAAAAAAAAAAAAAAAAAAAAGACCACTAAAGGAAACCAGAATGTCACCTCAAAACATGTCTCTTTGACATAAATAATTTTTGTGAGCTACAAGGCATTATGAAGCAGATGGAGAAAAACTCTCCACCTTTCTTCTGTTTACCTAAAAGCAGGGCAGAATTACAAAGATAAAATTCTCCTTTATAATCTTTATCCCTTTATCAGCTTAGAGACGGAACCCAAGGAATCTGAGCAGGCTTTACTCATTCGTTTCCCTATTAATTTACCTTCCCATATTTTCAGACCTTTGGAAGTCCATCTAAAACTTATTGCTCTTGCTGAAGACCTCCTATAAGCTGGGACTCCAAGCCACTGTTCTGAGTTGCTTTTGTCCCATCTGGTGCACCCTGCACACACTAGCAAACTTGCCTGTTTTCCTCTTGTTGATCTTTTGTTGTAAGAGTATGTCAGGAGGCACAGCAAGATGGTGGACTAGAAACAGCTCCTTTGCAGCTGTGCATAGTGAGATGTGGGAGAAAAGACTCCAGGCACATCTGGACTGTGGGCTCTGCCCAGAAGCATCCCTTGCGGCCTCAGAGAGGCAGAAGGACCCCAAAAGGAGGTTGGAAGCAGAAGAAAACCAGCACAAGGGTGAGCCAGCAGAGGATGGCTAGTTAGGCAGTGGCATCAGCAGTAGTTTTCAGACAAAGAAGGCCTGGCTGCAGAGTTTTTGTTTTTGTTTTTGTTTTTTCTTGAACGTGGGCACTTGGGTGAGTTACCTTGGGAGAGCTTAGGCAGGCCAGCGAGTGCTCTTGAACAACATCCAGGGGCGAGGACTGAGCAGAGCAGAGCTCTCATTGGTTGGCTACAGGCCGGTGCAGCCATTGTAGGAAAGCTGCTTTACAGGGTTGGCCCTCAAGGTCCTAGCGCAAGGCCAGTTCAGGCACACCTGATAAGCTGGGCAGCCACCTGTAGGGAGATTTGAGCTACTCGCTTTCCTGGGAAAGCAATTGCATGGCCAAGGGACATGGTTTGGAAAGGTTGAGGTGTGTTTATTAATATTAAGCAGGCTCACAACCCTGCCGGGACTGAGGGCAAAGAAATCAAGAAGACAGGACCAGGTCTCCTTTGGCAAGACAGAGGCTTCCAGCCTCCTTCTTATACAACTGCATCAGCATCACGATTAGCATCACATGCCTCAGAAGATCACCTGTTGCCCAGGCAATCTACAGCAAGCTATATATCTATTTTTTCCTTTTTTCAAAAAAAATTTTTTCAACTTTTTTCCCCTAGATTTTTTTTTCTCTTATAATTTTTCATTGTTTCCTTCTTCAATAGTAAGGTCTCAAATATTGCTAGTTTTTCTGCTCCCGTTTTTCTTGTTTTTTATTTTACCCCAATTTTATCCCTTAAGGTTGTCCATTAAAAATTAAACACAACCCCAACCCACCACTAATAGCCACTGCTTACTTGCCAACCCCTTCATTCTCTCTAACTACAATGTGAAAATTCTTGGACCTAAGTTCCAAGTTTGGCTCTTTCACAAATTATGTATCCTTTATGAAACTAAAGGTCTCTCTCTCTAAATCACAGTCAAATTTATTCAATTTTCAAATCAAAAAATTAAACTGGATGATCCATAAATTTCTCCCTCAGTTCAAAAATGTTTCTTGTATTCCCATCCCCAGAAACAAGTACTATCTTCCAAAGATCAAAGCAGAATTTCTTAGATGCAAAACTACTATGACTGAACAGATATCAGGGAGGCACTTTTTCCCTCCACACTGAGATAAGATCTTTGCTGTGAGTAACAACTGCACGTGTGCTATTTTCTGAGTAGTCTGAGGACCCTGCCTGAGGTAAAATGCTGAAGAGCTCCCTCCAGTGGGCTACTTTTATTTTGTGCGTTGAAAGTTATCAATTTAATCCTAACGTTTTAATCTTGAAATCTTCTGGGAAGCTGAGATGGTAGGATCATTTGAGCCTAGTAGTTCAAGACCAGCCTAAGCAAAAGCAAGACCCTATCTCTACTAAAAATAGAAAAAGAGAATCCAAAACAAACACATATTCACATTTAGAAACATTTATGACAGAACAGACATTATAGATCAAGCACAAATTGTTCAATAAATGTTCAATTATCCAATTGCTATCCATTTGGAGAAAAATGAAATTGCATCCCTGTGGCAGGATGCCACAATTTTCAAAGGTGTTTATATTTCCAAAGGCTTTTACCCCCCACCCACATGCTCTTCTACAGTGTGACCTGGCCACTATCATATCAAGAGGTAGAGTGCGTTTATCACATCCTTGAGCCTGGGTGAGCCCACTCTAAATGCTTTTATGAAAAGAACATGGCAGAAGCACTAGCTCTCAACTGGCTGGAACTCTCCTCCTTGCTTTCGTACCCCTCAACATTATGAAGCTCCCTCTTGGGAACCAGCCATGTTGTGAGATGCCTAAGCAGTAGGAAGAGGCCCTAGAAGATGAGCTACTGCACTTCAGAAATTGAGGTCAAGAGCGCCAAAGCTCCATGTTTGTGAGTGAAGAAGCCATCTGCTTCAGCCAATGCCTAGCTGAGCCCTTCCAGAACTTCTGATCCACATAATTCTGCAAAAATTACAATGATTGTTTAAAGTCACTAAATCTGGCATAGTTTTATTACATAACAATAGATAACTGGAACAGAAATTTGAGGCATTAGCAGCATCAGGACCAGGCAGGGAAGGGCCTCAGGAAAACTTAGCAGAGGCTAGGAGACAAAAAAAATCCATTCTACACAGTGGCAAAAATTTCAGTAAAACTGTCCTTTGTAGTAATATGGAAAATAGAAAAGGTAGCTCTGGCTAAGGAATTTTCCAGGATGAATGATGAAAGTGCCAACTGGTTTCTTTCACCTGCATGACAAGCATGGATAGAGAGAGATAAACTAAAGAACTGTTCAGTTTCCGAGTAGGTTTAAGGAAATATAAGAAGCTGTGACTTAGGCTCGGCGCCTATAGCTCAACCGGCTAAGGCGCCAGCCACGTACACCTAAGGTGGCGGGTTCGAGTCCCCAGCCCGGACCCGCCAAACAACAATGACGGCTGCAACCAAAAAATAGCCGGGCGTTGTGGCGGGCGCCTGTGGTCCCAGCTACTTGGGAGGCGGAGGCAGGAGACTCGCTTGAGCCCAGGAGATGGAGGTTGCTGTGAGCTGTAATGCCACGGCACTCTGCCCAGGGGGACAGCTTGAGGCTCTGTCTCAAAAAAAAAAAAAAAAAAAAGAAGCTGTGACTTAATGATTCAATAACAACAACAACAAAAAACTATTTCTCGCCCTCAGTCCCTCCCAGCAAAAGGTTCTCAAACTAAAAATGGCCTTATGGAAAAGATCAAATTCAAGGCATTTCTAGTAAAACATAGTCTCATGGCAGTCACAAGTACGGGCTGTAAGATTTTCCCTACGGCCTCAGGAAGATTTAAAGCAGTACTTCATAGAAGATCTCAGTTAAACTAAAAGGGTTTTAAGAAAAAAACAAACTGCCTTTTCCTGACTCTACCATCACACTCAACACAGAACACTCTGTGACCAGGAGATAGTGTCAGATCCCACAGGTTAAAGGTTCAATCCCACAAGACTGCCCACTACTTCAGAAGGCAATCATTAAATCTCACATTGTGATCTACACTTCTGGCTGGCTAGCTATGAAATGGAGTTCTTACAACATCCCCCCATAGCAGAGATTTGTGAGTGTGACTTTGTCTAGTGGAATCAATCACAGTAAGATTCAAAGGCAAGCTCAACATTCTTAAAACAATAGTACTAACAGAATCACCATCTACTTGGGCAGTTCAAATGAAAACTGAAAATCATATCCTCCTGGATATTCCAAATTGAAAAATCAGCCAAGACTCTCAAGCTTTTTTATAAGCAGGATGTACCTAAGAAATCTATTCCACTGCAATCATGGGCTCTTTCTTATGTAAAAGACTCAAAATATAGAGCCAAGAGTCCAAGAGGTAGAACCAAGAACCACACAGAATCACTCCCAGAAAGTAGAACTGTGCCCTAATGAAGGAATGGTAGATATATATCCAATTGCATTTCAGAAGTGCTATGGTCCAGTGATTACTACATGTCATATCATAATGGGATGAAACTTGGAAGTCTTGATGGAAGGAGTGAACATAGTTTACAAATGAAAGAAATGTTACTGTGGTCCACCCTAGACTATGACAGACTGTATTTTCCAAGGATGGCCACAACATTTATCTTCTACCCTACATGCTCTTCCAAGATGTGACTTTGATATTCCCCAAATCAACATGAGATTGCTTTTCTATGTCCTTGAATATGGGGGGCCCAGTGACTGATCTGACAAATAGAACACAACAGAAGTTATGCTAGGACCATTTCAGGCATTGATTTTAGCTGCCTGGCACTTTTCTCTTCTGACCGATTAGGGATACTTGTCCTTGGGATGCTCATTCTTGGGACATAACCTCTTGGAAGCCAGCTACCATGTAAGTGTGGTGACTACTCTAAGACACTATAAAGTACGAAGGATAACTCTGTTAATTTTAAATCATGAAATCTATAAATGTGGAACACACAACTTTATTTCTTACAAGGCATTGCACCCGTAGACTGGCTGCCCTGCAGGACAGGAAGTATAGCCTCGAGCAGAAACTAAAAGCAAGCACTTTCAAGTGTTAAAATAGAGATCGTAAGACCAATAGAATGAACTCTGTGGTCACAACATACAAAATTACAAACAAGACCTTGTCCATGCCAGGCAAGGGGTAAATCATGCACCCCTATTCTTAAAGAATAAACTATGTACCAACTGCCACAAGGTTTTTTTTGCTTTTTCTCTAGCAGTTAAACAAGCAAATTGGCCTCAAGATAAGCAAAATTGATACAACTGAAGCTTATCTTCCACCAGATGCTGAGTAACTAACCTCCCAACGCCTGTTCCGTAAGCCATAAGTACAGCTTGGACCAGATGATAGACAGATTTCAGCAACTTCCTCCTGATTAGAGGCTACACGGTGAGTGTCTTCATGTTCCTGTTTCACTTTTTGATGTATAGTGCATAATTGTAATATTTTTAAGTGTACAGTCTCCACCCCAAAGTGAACACAGGATGTACCATGCACATTTGCTTACTATGCATGTTCATGTCCCCGCCTCTCTGAATGTTCATATCCCCTTCTATAATACACAGACTTGTCAGCCTTTTCAGCATCAATTCATGTCTTACTCTTCCTCCTTTGAAGCACCTGTACTTAACATCTGACAGCATCCATGCTTCGCAACCTGTCGGAAAGCCTGGCCAGTTTGCAGGCTGCAACCTCTTAGGAGAAATGAAGTTCTTCTCCAAATTTATGAATTTCATGATTCTTTTTTGACAGAGGAGGAAGGGTGAGACAGAAATTTATGCTGAATGTGCAGGTAAGTAAACACATTCAATGGGTTATAGGAAGAGCTATGAATATTCACCTGGGGGATGCAGGCATGGGACCATGGGCACTAAGCAAATATCCAAGTTCTCTGTTCCATGTTCACTCTGAGGTGGAGACCGAACATTTAAATGCACTAAAATTATGCCCTATATTTTAAAAATGAAATGAGAAACACAGGCATCCTGTGCACAGCCTCCATAAACCAGTCTGAACCAGCCCATAGTCAGGGGTCTCCTTTGGGGAAGAAATGATAGTCAATTTTTGTATCAAACCACAAAAAGGGTTAGCTGCAGTGTCCAGGTAGTTGGTTGATCAGCAGTAGAGCAAATCTTTCCAAGGGCAGATTTCTGGTTAACCCTCAGGAAAGAGAGTATAATCCAATTGGCAAGGGGGAGGGCATAACGAGGCATGCCCAACCTCCTATCCCATCACGGCCAGGAACTCAATTGTTAAGGTTTCTCTGGAGGCCCCTTGGCCAAGAGGTGGTCTGTTAAGTTGGTTGAGAGGGTTAGGATTTTATTTTTACTTCTCAACACACATGAAGATGCCTTAGAGGATGAAATGTCAGGTAGAAAAACAGAGGCCAAGAAGCTTAAAGATACTACATTTGTGAGCAGAGAAAGAAACCATCTTAGAAGTGAAGTTTCTAGCCCAACTGACACCTTGTGGGAAAGGGCAAACTGCCATCTGAGCTCTTTCCAAATTCTTGTCACAACGCGAGTAAAATAAAATGGTTACTATAAGCCACGATAATTTGAGTCGATTGGTTCTCAGTAGTCGGAAACCAGAACAATCCCTAAATCATACCGTAAATAAAAATCATGGGCAAAATAATTAAATTTAAATCTAATATAAGAAAAATCTCTTTCTGACACTCCTTTCAAAAAATATATTAAAACCATATAGCATAAAGAAAAAGATTGATACATTCAATTATATTAAAGTTAAGAAATTTTCTGTTCAATAAGACAGCATAAATAAAGTGGAAAGAAATGGAAGATCTTTGCAATCTATATAATTGACAAAGAACTATTTTTTAAACTGCTAAGAATATATTTCTTAAATTACTAAGAATCGACAAGAAAAAAACTCTATAGAAAAAGGCAAACGATATAAACCAGACATGCACAGATACAGAATCAAGAATGATGAATAAACATATAAAAAGATATTCAATCTCATCAGTAATCAAGAAAATTCAAAATAATATCACCAGACAGCATTTCATACACATCAGATTGGCAAAAATTTAATTCAGTCAGTATCAACTATTTTATACTACTGCAATAAAAACTAAGAATATCCACTATGGAAAACTGAACAGTATGGTAAAACTGAACATGCACGGAACCTCTAAATGAATTCCACTCCTAGATAACTCTTGGTATCCTAGAGAAACTCTTACATTTGTACAAAAGGAGATATGTCTATAAATATTTATGGAAGCATTGTCTATAACAGCAAAAAACTGAGCAACTCAAATCTGCACTGACAGGAGAATAAACAGACTGTGGTATATTGATAGCTGCAGGAATGCAGTGAGCTATAATTATACACATCAACACAGATGAATATCAAAAATCATTAGAAACAAACAAGTCAAAGAAAACACATACTCTGATCTCTCTTATTTAAAGTCCAAAACAGAAATCTTTCAGAAATAACAACAATATACTGTTTAAGGATACAAGCTTAAGTGATAAAATAATATAGCAATGGAATAATTAACACAGAAGTCAGGATATTAATGACCTCACAGAAGAGGATTCAGATTATCGGTAAAGAGGTGTTTGCTTATGTAGATTGTTCCACTGCAGTTTATGGCACTCTCCTAGGAAGGGTATTATTTCTCAAAATTGTTTGAGACTATTTAAAAAGGGCAGCGCTCCCTCTAGTGGACTACATTTGTTTTTGCTTTTAAAACTATAAATTCCGGATCATGGATTCCAGAATTATAAAGTCCTTTAGAAATCATCTAGAAAAAACTCTCTATTTGTACAGTAGAGAAATTAATATCAGAAAAGCAACTAGCACAGCTAATCGTCCAAGAAAACAACTCTGGTCCCCTAAGGCTACCACCATTGCCAAGTATTGGTTGGAGAAAAGCAATTTAAAAATACTCCATACCAGAATTACTATCCTTTGGTAAATTCACTTGAAACAAATTACAATGTATTACCTAGTCAGTCAATAAAAATATTCCAGGGCATCTAAACCACAAGGAAAACCTATTATAGTTTATAAATCTTAATAAACTTGACTGATATATGACAGATCTCACAATAAGTTAAAGTCCTTTTAAGACTTTAACCCTATATTGTGGAAGTATCAGCAGGAATTTGCAGCATCAACAGCAGTGGCCAACCTGACTCTGCCTCAGTAATATAAAGACTTTCTACCCAAAAAAAAATTTTTTTAAGAAAAATGAAAAAACCAACGACAAAAAAGCCAAATATTAATTGTTATAGGAGCGAGTCTCCCTGAGACTGCAATATCCCAAAAACCTGTGGGTTAGACAAACCCACAGAAACTTGCTGACTTTCGTTATACTCTGTAAACCTACTTAAGCCTTTTTCCAGACCAGCAGTGGTATATTGTAACCTGTCACCTAAATGCTGAAAAACTACTAATAATCTCATCTTAATAGTGTTTGAAGGTACATCAGGAATATAAAGTGTTTAATGAAAGGAGAATGGGAGATGAAGCTGGAAAAGTCATTGAAAAACTAAGGAAAGCTTCAAACATCAAGCTCAGAAACCTTTCCTTATTTTATGTGAATAAAGATTCTATTATAAGCAAAAGATAAAATAAGTATTTTTAAGAAGGGGAGATGTGAGTTATGCTGAAAGACACTCCTACTTTAGACTAACAATAACTATTCTGAAAATAAATTGTATTTGCAACAGAAGAAAAATACATTAAAATACCTATGACTTAAAAAAAAAATGCACAAGATTTACAGAGAAAGCTACCATAACAGTACCAAAAAGCACAAACTACATACTTAGATCTAAATCTAATAAAACGAGGTCTATATACTTAATGCTACAAAACACTGCTGAAAAATTAAACATCCTAAGTAAATAGAGAGAGATACAATGTTTATTATTTGGAAGATTCGATTTTGTTAAGAAGCTAAATATTCCTAAAGGGACTACTAATTCCACATAAATACATTCAAAATCCCAACAGAAATTTGTATAGGAATAAATAAATTGATTCTAAATATGGAAAAGCAAAAGAACTGTAATAACTATTGGAGGACTCACACTACCTGAATTCAAGATTTATAACAAACATACAGTAATCAAGAACAGTGCTATACTAGAGACAAGCTAGACATACAGAAAAATGGAATAGTACATCCCAGGTATACTGGGAGGCTAAGGGTGGAAGCAGGAGTGGCCCTACCTATTACTTCGGTACTGGGAGCCTACGGGCGGAAGCAGAAGTGACCCTAATTATTACCATCCCTCTCAGTGACTCACTCAGGGACCTTGTGTTTTCTGTTCCTGCAACACTGGGCTCTGTTATTAGTAGTCTTGTCCCCAGAAGGGAACACAACAAGGGCACTTTGGCCTCCTTGTGGCCAGGGAGCAGCAGGTAAGAAGAAAAGAAGAATCACTGCTGTAGCAAATCCTGACCAGTGGGAGGGAGTGCTGCACTCACACAACCTTTGCTTGGGGACTCCCCTCAGCCTGGCCAAGCCTTTTTTAAAACTGCATCCTGTGCTCTTAACTCAACCTACTCAATTCTTCTTTCCGTCTCTGCTTTCACTGAGGTCTACCTGCATCACAGACTGAAGGCTCGCACCATCACCTCCTGCTCCCTTGCCAACTTATCCCTTCCAGGTGGCCCATTCCCACCCCTGACATTAACTCTCCTCAGTCTAGTCCCATCTTGGCATTTCCTCCTCTTCTTGGAGGACCTAACTTAACAGAATCTTCTATTAATTTATATCTAATCATCTATATGTAATAACTTCCAGTCAATGCAAACAATAAGCACCTGCTACATATCAGACACCACTAGGTAACAGATGGAAGAATAAGTTTTTTCCCTCAAGAAACTTAGAGTCTAGCAACAATGGCCCACAGGTCAAATCCCACCATTTGCTTTATTAAATAAAGTTTTACTGGAACATAGCCTTGCCTATTCACTTACATACGTCTGTGGCTGCTTTCACACTACAACCACAGAATCAGGCAATCCCAACAGGTTGTACGTCCTGCAAATATTCACTATTCAGCTCTTTACAGAACCAGTGTACTGACTAGGGTGTGGAAGAAATAGTGGTGCATACCTATAATCCTAGCTATTCAAGAAGTTGAGGCAGGAGGATCACTTGAGCCCAGGAGTTTGAGGTTGCAGTGAGCCATGATGTCACTACATTCTAGCCCAGGCAACAGAGCAAGGCAAAAAGCTTGTCTGTCCTGTTCCCGCTGTATCTCTACGAACTGGCCTTTAATTTGAACACTACAATGCAAGAGACAGAGTAAATACCTATGTCTTGTTGTGGTGACCAGTATATCCTAAAGATAAAAATGGTAGCTTCTTACTTTGTAGATGAGGTCACAGAGGTTCAGAAAGTATAAGCAATTTGCTTAAGATTACATGAGCAGCAGTACCTGAGAGCTGGGATTGGACCCCAGGCCCACCTCACTCCAAGCCGTGTGTGTTACGGTCATTCCATTACTGAGCTCATGTCTAAGTAACTGCAGCTCATCTGATGTGGGAAGGACTGAGCCACCTTAACCAGGAAAGAGGGGTGATGATTGCTTAACTCTTCAAAGGACAGACAGAAACCTCTTACTAACCTTTGAACTTCTCAATGAATACTAGGGCATTGTGCTGGATGTTGGGGACACAGAGATAAAAGGCAAATCAGCTTCTCTCCCGGCCTGGCAAACACCTGTTGATAAATTAAGAGTCAAGTGCCACACCCCTGGAGTAAACTATCCCCTGACTAGTTCCAGCACAGTTAATTCCTTGCCCTTATACAGCAATGAATTCACATTCTATTACAGCATTTGGAGCAATAAATTCTAGGTCATCTGTTTGTCTTCCTAACTAAACTATAGGTAGGGCCATGCATGTAAAGTGTTTCGCATCGTGCCCAGCATACAGTACACACTCCATAACCCTGACAAGGAAAGAGAAGCAACACAGTGAAGATCTAATTAACAGAGACCAAAACCACAACACAGCGCTAAGAAGAGAGCAGAACGTAAGTGTGAGCCAAGCAATTAGTAAAACGCTGACTGGACATGAATTGCATAAAAATGCTCCAGTAGACTATGCTTCCTGGTGCTCACTTGAAACGTTTGTCCTAGTCTGCGAGCTGACCAATTCCACAAACTCAGAATTTCAACAACATTTATAAATCTAGTATTATGTTATAACCTGCATCTCAAGGCAAGTTCCCATTCTTCTTAGCAAGTTATGAGAAAAACTGATAGGCAGCTACATGATGTTAATTATTTTGTTTCTAGGTCAACAATACCTGAGAACTGTTCTTGTGCAATCTGCCTTCTCTGGCCCAAAGAGCCTTCTCTCCTGCTTAAACCGAGAGCATCCAGTGCTCTTCTATGCTCTTGATAGTTCTGGAGTCCTTTGCTCCAGTCCCCATTTAAGGAAGCTTGCGGATAATAATGAGGCATCATGAATTCATAGGGAAAACAGGGTAAGATTAAAAATAAAGCATTTCAAAGACAAATTGGTGAAGACCAAGTGGATAAAAGAAAGATACCTAGGGAAGGGTATATCTGACAGAAAACATGAAACTCAGAACTGTGACCGCCAATAAAGGATCACAATAAAAAGATAAATCATGGGTTTGAACTTATCACAAATTAATAAACAAAAAGCCTGAAAGAGGCTATTACAAAACAAAAGTCTATCATCACTTTCAAAACTCAAGACAGTACACTTTAACGTGCTACTTAACAGGTCAAATCCCACCACTTGCACTACATGTACTCGCATCTTTTGCAAAAGTGGCAATGACAGTGATGTAGCCGCTGAATCAGTGTGATTTAACAGCTTACTACGAAACTTTCAACCCTGTGTCCATGTGTAACCTGCCTACTACTTATTTTCGGTAGACTCTGCTCCTGCAACTTGGGGCCTACGTGGATCCTGAACCTACATCCATCCGTTTATCTCTGATTGCTACAGACAGTCTGATTTGTTGCTTTGCTTTCAGACAATCACATAACACAGTGTTTCTCAACCTTTGTTTCTCATAGCACATTTGAATTTAGAATTAAACTTCCACAGCACAGTTAGAATATGTTGATCAAAAAAAAAAGTAAAAAAAAGAATATACTTACTGTGTTTTGAACCTCTTTCAAAAATAATTTGATTAATGACCTTTTCCCAGCACACCAGTTAAAAATCACTGACATAGCACATAAAAATCCTGGTACTATCTCCCAAGCCTAAGCTGCCCCAGATGTGCTCACTCTGCAGGCACTGCTTGTTATGTCAAGCTGGTTTCTTAGTTGCAGTTGTAAGGAATGGAAACCAATTCTAGCTAATTTAACCAGAAAGGAATTTAGGGGGCAGCTTCTGTGGCTCAAAGGAGTAGGACGCTGGTCCCATATGCTGGAGGTGGCAGATTCATACCCAGCCCCCAGCCCTGGCCCAAAACTGCAAATAAAAAACAAAAAAGAAAGAAAGGAATTTGAAGATACCAAATAGGTCACAAAATTAATTAAAGAGCTAGAGAAGCCAAGATTGGTCAAGATCCGGGATACTGAGGTAAAGGTGGGAAAGGAGGCCACGCGGCACACGGAAGGAACCACAAGTGAGTCACGACCCAGAACAGTCGAGCCCTAAAGCTTGCCAGCATTGTCACCTCTGAATGCTCCTGCGGGCCACCACTTCTGTCACAAGAAATTCTAAGCTGTCCTTTCTCCTTGGCATCAGTTACTCAAGATTCAAAGTCTTAGGTAGGAAGATAACAAACAGCTAAGGAGAGAACGTGTGCCTGCAGTTTCAATGCTAGGTGGGAAGGAGCATCTCACCTATCTAGGCAGATAGTCTTGAGCACAGGCCCTGCCTCCCACCAAGGCCCACATAAACAGGAATCCCCACAAAATAGACCAGGAGTTTAGAACGCTCAACAGCAAAAAAGGAAAAAAGCTAAATGTCCCCTCTATTTGCTCTCATCATTATACCACAACTGTAACCTGAGCATTCATTCTTGACCCTTGCAGGAGGTGTGGTTACAGAGACCCCGACAGAGTCACCAGCTCCAGAGGCTTAAAACCCCTTGATACGTTAAATAGGAACAAACCCATCACAAAGATTTAAGACGCTCACTAAACACCGCATGTGTGTTCAAAGAATTAATTGCAAGGTATCATGGATGGTTCTTTAGCTTAACAAAAACGAATGCATTACATTCTGAGCTTCAATCAGGACATTCTACCAAGACTTATCAAAGATATTAAATAAAAATAGTAATTTCAGATTAACGAATGATACGTTTTTAAAAATTGCTTAAAAAGTCAGACTGCAGACAGGCACGGTGGCTTATGCCTATAACCCTAGCACTTTGCGAGGCCAAGGCAGGAGGATTACTTGATACAGGAATTTAAGGAGGAATTACAGGAGGATACAGGAATTTAAGACCAGCCTAAGCAAGAGACTGACCCCTCTCTACAAAAAAAAAATAGAAAAATTAGCTAAAGGTGGTGGTACCCACCTGTGGTCTCAGCTACTTGGGAGGAAGATCACCTGAGCCCAAGAGTTTGAGGTTGCAGTGAACTATGATGATGCCACTGCACTCTAGCTGGGATGACAGAGTTAGACTCTGTGTTGTTTTTTTTTTAAAAAAAGTCAGACTTCAAACAAAGCCTAAGGACTTCATACAGAGCAGTTACAAGGTTTACTGGAATTTTGCTATGAAACATGGACCCTTTATTCCTTTCTTTTCAGCTCCACTGCTAACATTCTCATCCAGGCAACGTCACCCCACCAGGAACCTTAAACACCTCACTGTTTCTCTGCCTTAACATCTATTCTGTTACTACTATTCAACCAACTCTATTCTACAGGACAGTTTCCATCACTACTAAAAACACGACACTTGGCTGCCTTCTCCTTTTAAAATAAGTGTATTCCATAGCCAGAAATGTAAGAAACTCCACCAAATTTATCCTTCATGACTTCCTGACCTGTGATTTCTGCTCCAGCCAGGTCAGCTTCCTCCCTCATTCTCCCAGGAAGCTAAAGTGTGTGTTCCTCACTAAGAGTCTTGGTCTTGCCATCTTTGACACCTGATCCCTTTCCCATCCCTTATTATCCAGATCCCACCTCAGGTTGAAGTCCTCCTCCACGAGGTCCCAAAACATCCCAATCCACACTGACCGGGTGACAGACACAATTCCCACACTAGGTAAATAAGATAATCATGATCATAGGCAAATGGTGGGGAATGTCGCCACTGGAGTGAGTTTACCCCATCTAAAGATTCACAGGTTCATGACTGTTTTTTCTGCCACAACTCAGGACACAATCCTTTCATTACTTTAGAGACAGGGTCTCACTCCGTTTCCAGGCCAAACTCAAACTCCTGGACTCAAGTCAATCCTCCTGCCTCCACCTCCCAAATAGCTAGGAATATAGGTGGAAGCCACTACACCTGGCTCATCTTTTTATTTTTTGTAGGGATAGGGCCTCACTATGTTGACCGGGTGTGAGCCACTGTGCCCATGGCTTTTTAAAGACCCTATGCTAGAAGGTATTAATACTAACATTAAGTGCCTCTGGGAAAAGAAAGTGGGTGGCTAGGGAAGAGAGATATGGAAAAGGCTTTTCATTTTGAACTTTGTAAAGTGTGAACCAAATGAAAGTATAACCTTCACAACATATACAAAATTTAAAACTGAGCTCTGCTTTGATTATTTGGGCACAAATTATTCTGAGCATGGCTCCTGGAAAGGTTCCTGAGAAATCAGTGATCAAGATGCCTGATAAACCACGTTTCCAAGAAAAAGTCTCAAAAGTTAAAAAAGAAATTCAGAAAGAAAAAACTGACAATGAAGAAGAAGAACTGTCAGAGAAAAAGGTTAGAAATGCAGCAAAAAGAAATAAAAATCAGGGCAGTGCTTGTGGCTCAAAGGAGTAGGGCACCGGCCCCATATACTGGAGGTGGTGGGTTCAAACCCGGCCCTGGCCAAAAACTGCAAAAAAAGGATAAAATAATAAAATAAAATAAAATAAAAATCACCCAAAGCATCTGTCTTCTGAAGGACAAACAAAGCATACCAATCTAAAACAAACAAAGATAGCACTGGACAAAAGAAAAACCCAGCAAACTCTTTCAAAGAGTAGCAGAGCATTTGCAAACAATAATGGAATTAGTAATAACAATTTTGGTTACATTAGAGTGCTTATTGCAGCTCAATTTATAATTGCCAAATTGTGGAAACAACCTAAACGCCCACCAATCCAGGAATAGATTAACAAGCTGTAGTATATGTATACCATGGAATACTATTCAGCCACTAAAAAAGATGGTAACTTTACAACTTTTGTATTAACCTGGATGGAGGTGAAACACAGTCTTCTTAGTAAGGCATACAGGAATGGAGAAGCAAGAATCCAATGTACTCTATTCTGATATAAGGACAATTGATGACCTAGTACATGAGGGAGTAGGAAGGATGGGGGAGCAGAGGGAGGAGAGAGGGGGCTGGGGGGTCACGGTGTGGGCGGGACAGAATTATAAGAGGGATTTTACCTAACAAGTGCAAGGAGTGTACTGGTTCTTTGTACTCTCAATGATCCCCCAACAATAAATAAATAAATAGTAGGTGGTGCCTGTGGCTCAGAGGAGTAGGGTGCCTATCCCACATGCCGGAGGCGGCAGGTTCAAACCCAGCCCTGGCCAAAAACTGCAAAAAAAAATGAAAATAAAAAAAGAAATGAATAGAAAGGTTTTGTTTTGATTGTTTGTTGTTGCTGCTGTTGTTATTGTAGGGGTCTTTCTCTGAGGGGGAAAAGTATGCCACTCTGTAAAATAAATTAAGTTTCATCATAAGTTTTCAATCAGAATAAGACAAAAAGGAAAAGAAAAGAATAAACCTGAGCATGGCTAGTATTTAAGATGTTATCTAAACCTTTAAAAGAAAAATATGTTCATGAGGCGGAGCGAGATGGAGGCCAAATAGCAGCTTCTCTGCAACTGGGAGCAGTGAGATTGGGGAGAGTAGACTCCAGGTATCTCTGGCTTGTGGGCTCTGCCCAGAAACATCCTTTGGGGACACAGGGAGACAGCGAGAAACTTCTGGACCCCAGGAGAAGGATAAAAGCAGTTGAGAAGTGGCAAGTGGTTGCAAACAGGCTGCCATAGCTATAACTACAACAGCAGCGTGATTTCAGACAAAGAAAGAGTTCCCTGTGGGTTGTTTGGACTTGGGCATTTGGTCCATTACCTTGGGAGAACTTGGGCAAGAGTGTGAATAACTTTAAGCATTGTCCAGGGCACGGGACTGAGACACTGGGCCAGAACAGAGCTAACATTGTTCGGTTGTGGGCCACACACACAGCCATTGAGGGAGAACTGCCCCTACAGGCTCCACCCTCAGGGTCACAGAGGGAGACTCGGGCTGGGAGACCTTGAGCAAGTGATCTACTGTCTGTGAGCAGTGCCAAAGGCCAGCACTGAGACACAGGGAAGAGCAGAACTTTCAATGTTTGGCAGTGGGAAGGCTGCCTTCCAGCCTTGGCCTTCAGGGGCATAGGGTGAAGCCTGTTTTGGCACACCGGAGAAACAGGCAGCCAATTCAGGAGAGATCTCACCGACAAGTACTTTCCTGGGAAAGCTTCTGCTTAGCCAAGGTTAACGGTTTAAAGCAGGAGTCCTCAAACGTTTTAAACAGAGGGCCAGTTCACTGTTCCTCAGACCATTGGAGGGCCAGACTGTGGGGCCCCAAGACAAGTCAGCTGCTAAGCAGGACAGGCAGTAGCGGCAAAAATACCCAGTGGGCCGGATAAATGTCCTAGGTGGGCTGCATGTGGCCTGCAAGCCATAGTCTGAGGATGCCTGGTTTAAAGTGTCTTTTTAGTGTGCTGAGGAGAGGTTCAGGCTCTCAACCCTGCAGGATTATAGGGCAAAGTAGTCAGGAGAGGCCTCCAATCTCTATCTCATACCCCAGAAGATCACCTGTTGCCCAGACAATATTCAGGGCACTGCTTTCTTTTTGGATATTTTTTTATTTCAACTTTTCCCCCCCTACATTTTTCTTTTATTTTTTTTCTTTCTTCATTTTTCTAGTGTAAATATAATTTTCCATTGTTGCCTTCTTTAATAATAAGAACTTCATTTTTGCTAGTGTTTCTGCCCCTATTATTTGGTTTTTCCCCCAATTTTATCCTGTAAGGTTTTCTGTTTGTTTGTTTTTGCTTAATTTACAGTATTTTTTTCTTTCCTCACTATTTGGTGGAGGTGGGGTACTGAGTCTGCTCAGGCTGGCAAAGAGCTGCTGACCTCAAGGGAACCACCCAACCCAGCATGCCCAGAGGTTGGGGGTTTTTTAAGGTGTGGGTCAAAGTACCCTAATGCACACTTTTATTACTCCTCTCTCCCTCTTTCTATGCCTCTCTTCTTTTTGTCAATATTCCCTTTTATCAGCCCCTCTCTTTTTCTTTTTTCTAAATCTTTTTTCCCTTTTTGCTCTTCAATCTTCTCACCCTTTTAGTCCTGTACCAAAAGGATTCATTGAAACCTTAGGCCAGAGGCACAGTAACTTAAAGAGCAAGAGGAAGTGAAAGGAAAATTAGGGCAAGGAAACAGATAAAAGAAAATACTCATAAGGAAGAAACAGCAGAAAAATCCTAGCAACATGAAAAACCAGTCCAGAGCAACCCACACCCTACCAAGGGACCATGAGGTAGCTACTGCAGAGGATTATACCTATAAAGAAATGTTAGAAATGACAGAAGGGAAGTTTAAAATACAGATGATAAAAACAATGAAGGAAATTGCTGAGAACTGAAGCCATAATTAAGGAACTTAAAGATGCAATAGAAAGTATCAACAACAGATTAGACCATGCAGAAGAAAGAATCTCAGAGGTAGAGGACAAAGCTCTTGAGATAACTCAGATAGTTAAAGAGGCAGAAAAAAAGAGAGAGAAAGCAGAACATCCAAGTGACATAATTATGGGACTTTATGAAGTATTCAAACATATGAGTTACAGGTATCCCAAAAGGGGAAGAAGAAGGTCCCAAACGAATGGAAGCCATACTAGAGAATATTATAAATGAAAATTTCCCAAATATCACCAAAGATTCTGACACACTTCTTTCAGAGGGATATCAGACCCCAGGTTGCCTCAACTCAAATAGAGCTTCTCCAAGACACATTGTGATGAGCCTGTCCAAAGTGAAGAAAAAAGAAAAGATTTTGCAAGCTGCCAGGAGTAAGCACCAATTGACCTACATGGGCAAATTTGACAGACTGACTGCAGATCTTCTAATGCAACTTCTCAAGCCAGAAGACATGGTCATCTACCTTTAAACTACTAAACAAAACAATTTCCAGTCCAGAATTCTGTATTTTGCTAAGCTAAGCTTTAAAATTGATAGAGAGGGCAGCACCTCAGTGAGTAGGGCACCAGCCTCATACACCAAGGGTGGCGAGTTCAAACCCAGCCCCAGCCAAACTGCAACAAAAAGATAACCAGGTGTTGTGGCAGGTCCCTGTAGTCTCAGCTACTCTGGAGGCTGAGGCAATAGAATCGCCTACACCCAAGAGCTGGAGGTTGCTGTGAGCTGTGACACCATGGCACTGTACCAAGGGCAACAAAGTGAGACTCTGTCTCTAAAATAAAAAAATAAAAAAAAGAAGGCCGAGTTCTCATCTCTTAATTACCTCCGAAATGTCCCTCCTCTGACTACTATTACAATAAAAAGTAGATTAAAAAAATAATAAAATTGACAGAGAAATCAAATCTTTTACTGATACGCAAACACTGAGGAAATTTGCCACAACAAGACCAGCTCTACAGGAAATACTTTAACCTGTTCTACACATTGACCATCACAATGGACCACCAGCAAATTAAGCACACAGAAATGAAAGGACAGAACCTAGCTTCCACAGTGATGCAAAAGATAAAACTAAACAGTGGACTTTCACAAAATAATATGATTAATTATCTCAATAAATGTTAATGGCTTGAATTCCCTACTGAATAGGCATAGAGTGGCTGATTGGATTAAAAAACACAGCCATCCATCTGCTGTCTGCAAGAAACACACCTAGCCCCAAAAGACAAATTAAAACTCAGTTAAGAGTTGGGGGGATTCTGGGAAGATGGCCGACTGGTAGCAACCCTGGTCAGAGGCTCCTGAACAAAGGAAGAAAAACTGGTTGGAATC
>NW_003852400.1:37044957-37075127 GCF_000181295.1 Otolemur garnettii | reverse complement strand
AAAAAAAAAAAAAGTTGGAAGACAATTTTCCAGGCAAATGGAATTCAGAAGAAAAGAGGGGTTGCAATCTGATTTTCAGATACAAGTGGATTTAAAGCAACTAAAGTCAAAATAGACAAAGATAGACCACTTCATATTGGTCAAGGGAAAAATACAAAAAGATGATGTTTCATTTCTAAATATTTATGCACCCCACTTATATGCTCCCAGATTCTTGAAACAGACCTTACTCAGTCTGAGCAATATGATATCCTATAATACCATAATAGCAGGGGACTTAACATTCCTCTTACAGAGCTGGAGAGACCCTCTAAACAGAAATTAAATAAAGACATAAGGGACTTAAAAGATACCCTAGAACAACTGTGCTTGATAGATATATATAGAAAACTCCATTCCAAAGACAAAGAATATACATTTTTCTCATCGGCTCATGGAACATTCTCCAAAATTGATCATATCCTAGAACACAAAACAAACCTCAGCAGAATCAAAAGAAGTGAAATTTTACCTTGTATCTTATCAGACCACAAGGCACTAAAGATGGAACTTAACTCCAACAAAAACGTTCAACCACACACAAAGACACAGAAATTAAACAACCTTATGCTGAATGATAGTTGGGTGCAGGAAGAAATAAAAGAGGAAATCACTAACTTCCTTGAGCATAACAACAATGAAGACACAGACTACCAAAACCTGTGGGATATAGCAAAAGCTGTGTTTCCTGAGAGGAAAATTTTATTGCTTTAGATGCCTACATCCGAGAAACAGAAAGAGCGCATCAACAAACTCATAAGCCATCTTATGAAATTAGAAAAAGAAGAACAATCTAAGCCTAAACCCAGCAGAAGAAAAGAAATATACAAAATTAAATCAGAGCTTAATGAAATGGAAAACAAAAGAATCATTCAGAAAATTAATAAAACAAGGAGTTGGTTTTTTGAAAAAAATAAATAAAATAGATAAACCTTTGGCCAGACTAACTAGAAATAGAAAAGCTAAATCTCTAGTAACCTCAATCAGAAATGATAAAGGGGAAATAACAACAGATGCCACAGAGATACAAGAGGTTATCTCTGGATACTACAAGAAACTCTAGGCCCAGAAATTTGACAATGTGAAGGAAATGGATCAATATTTGGAATCACACCCTCTCCCTAGACTTAGCCAGGAAGAAATAAAGCTCCTGAATAGACCAATTTCAAGCACTGAGATCAAAGAAACAATAAAAAATCTCCCAACAAAAAAATGCCCTGGTCCAGATTCCTTCACGCCAGAATTCTATTAAACCTTCAGAGAAGAGCTTATTCCCATACTGCAGAAATTATTCCAATAATTGAGGAGGAAGGAATCTTCCCCATCATGCTCTATGAAGCTAACATCACCCTGATACCACAACCAGAAAAAGACCCAACTGAAAAGGAGAACTTCAGACCAATTTCACTAATGAATATAGATGCAACACTTCTCAACAAAGTACTAGACAATAGATTACAGCTTATCATCAAAAAAACCATTCATCAGCTCGGCGCCTATAGCTCAACCAGCTAAGGCCCCAGCCACGTACACCTAAGGTGGCGGGTTCGAATCCCCAGCCCGGACCCGCCAAAACAACAATGACGGCTGCAACCAAAAAATGGCCAGGCGTTGTAGCGGGCGCCTGTGGTCCCAGCTACTTGGGAGGCGGAGGCAGGAGACTCACTTGAGCCCAGGAGTTGGAGGTTGCTGTGAGCTGTAATGCCACGGCACTCTACCCAGGGGGACAGCTTGAGGCTCTGTCTCAAAAAAAAAAAAAAAAAAAAACCATTCATCACAATCAAATAGGTTTCATCCCAGAGATGCAAGGCTGGTTTAACATACGCAAGTCCATAAACATTATTCACCGTCAATACAGTGAATCAAAGACACGAAGCAAAAACAAAGCCCATATGATACTCTTAATAGATCCAGAAAAAGCAGTTGATAAAAAATCCAGCATCCTTTTCTAATTAGAACACTGAAGAGTATAGGCATAGGTGGCACATTTCTTAAACTGATAGACGCTATCTATGACAAACCCACAGCTCATATTTTATTGAATGCAGTAAAACTGAAAGCTTTTCCTCTTAGAACTGGAACCAGACAAGGTTGTCCTCCATCGCCACTACTATTCGCATAGTACTAGAAGTTCTAGCCAATACAATCAGGCAAGACAAGGAAATAAAGGGCATCCAAATGGGAGCAGAGGAAGTCAAACTCTCCCTCTTTGCTGACGATATGATCTTATACTTAGAGAACCCCAAAGACTCAACCACAAGACTCCTGGAAGTCATCAAAAAGTACAGTAATATCTCAGGATATAAAATCAATGTCCACAAGTCAGTAGCCTTTGTATAAGCCAATAACAGACAAGATGAGAGGCTAATTAAGTTCACAACTCCCTTCACCACAGCTTCAAAAAAATGAAATACCTAGGAATATACCTAACAAAAGAGGTGAAAGACCTCTATAAAGAAAATTTTGAAACCCTAAGAAAAGAAATAGCAGAGGACATTAACAAATGGAAGAACATACTATGCTCATGGCTGGGAAGAATCAACACTGTTAAAATGTCTAAACTTCCCAAAGCAATCTACCTATTCAATGCCATCCCTATTAAGATACCAATATCGTATTTCCAACATGTGGAAAAAATGATTCTGCATTTTGTATGGAACCAGAAAAAAAAACCCGTATAGCTAAGGCAGTTTTTAGTAATAAAAACAAAGCCAGAAGCATTAGCATACCACACTTCAGGCTGTACTACAAGGCCATAGTGGTCAAAACAGCATGATATTGGCACAAAAATAGAGACATAGACATTTGGAATAGAACAGAAAACCAGGAAATGAAACTAACACCTTACAGCCACCTAACCTTCAATAAACCAAGCAAGAACATACACTGGGGGAAAGAATCCCTATTCAATAAATGATGCTGGGAGAACTGGATATCCACATGTAGAAGACTAAAACTGGACTTGCACCTTTCTCCACTCACAAAAATTGACTCAAGATGGATAAAAGACCTAAATTTAAGGCATGATATGATAAAAATCCTTGAAGAAAGCATAGGAAAAACACTGGAAGATATCAGCCTGGGGAAAGACTTCATGAAAAAGACTGTCATGGCAATTACAACAACAATAAAAATAAACAAATGGACTTAATTAAACTGAAAAGCTTCTGTAAAGCTAAGGAGATAACAACCAAAGCAAATAAACAACTTACACAATGGGAAACAACATTTACATATCTTGAATCAGACAAAAGCTTGATAATTAGGATCTACAGAGAACTCAAATTAATCCACATGAAAAAAGCCAATAATCCCATATATCAATAGGCAAGAGACATGAATAGAACCTTCTCTAAAGAAGACAGATGAATAGCTAGCAAGCATATGAAAAAATGCTCATCACCCCTAATTATTAGGGAAATGCAAATCAAACCATTCTGAGATACTATCTAACCTCAGCGAGAATGGCCCACAAAATCTCTAAACCACAGATGCTGACACAGATGTGGAAAGAAAGTAACACTTTTACACTGCTGGTGGGACTACAAACTAATACAACTTTTTTGGAAGGAAGTATGGAGAATCCTCAAAGAACTCAAGCTAGACCTCCCATTTGATCCTGCAATCCCATTACTGGGCATCTTCCCAAAGGAAAAAACTCCTTTACGGCTCGGCACCTATAGCTCAACCCGTCAAAGGCTCCTGCCACGTACACCTAAGGTGGCGGGTTCGAATCCCCAGCCCGGACCCGCCAAACAACAATGACGGCTGCACCCAAAAAATAGCCGGGCGTTGTGGCAGGCGCCTGTGGTCCCAGCTACTTGGGAGGTGGAGGCAGGAGACTCGCTTGAGCCCAGGAGTTGGAGGTTGCTGTGAGCTGTAATGCCACGGCACTCTGCCCAGGAGGACAGCTTGAGGCTCTGTCTCAAAAAAAAAAAAAAAAAAAAAAACTCCTTTACAAGGACCCTTGCACTAGACTGTTTATCACAGCTCAATTTATAATCACCAAAATGTGGAAACAGCCTAAATGCCCACCAACCCAGGAATGGATTAACAACCTGTGGTATATGTACACCACGGAATACTATTCAGCCATTTAAAAAGATGGAGACTTTGCATCCTTTGTATTAACCTGAATGGAAGTGGAACACATTATTCTTAGTAAAGCATCACAAAAATGGAGAAGCATGAATCCTATGTACTCAATTTTGATACAAGCACAGTGGGGGTAGGGGAAAGGCAGAGCGGAAAGAGAGAGGAGGAAGGGGGTGGCGGAAAGGAAGAGCAGAGAGTGGGAAGGAGGGAGGGGGTGGGGGAAGGAAGAGCAAATAGAGGAAATGGGAGGGGAGTGGCGTCCTTTCCTCCACAGAGAGAGGAAAGGAGAGGAGGTGTGTCTCCAAGAATGACACACCTTTGGGGGCAAGACCCAAGTATAAGAGAGACTTTACATAACAAATGCAATCAGGGTGACCTGGTTTCTTGTACCCTCAATGAATCCCTGTCACATCTCACTCCTGCCACCACTTGTCAGGGCTGGGACTGCCCAGGTCTCAGCCCTGGCTTAACTAGGTTCCAGACGCAGACTGCTAAGCTACCTTGCTCAGGAACAATTTCTCTTAGGTTCCTGAGGGCTATCTACTTTAGCAGGGGAGAGAAAGAGAAAAAATCTTAGAGTAAAGCAGCCTTCTTAGAATAGATAGATCTTAGTCTTTAGCAGAGCTTGGTAATCTTCAGCAGAGAGACACCGTGCTGGCATTCTGTAGGCAGGAGAGGAGACAGAGTCAGAGTAAGCATGTCGGTGATGGAATGTGTACACTTCTAATTGCCTTCTCCTCCAGCCTAATATAAGGCTGATCTCATGCCTCTCAACCACAAGTGTAGAGACTGCCAATTCACCAATGCTCTCATCTCGCCAGCTCTCATGCTTGTTAGTAAAGCTAAATCCCTCTCCATGTCCTTTTCACCAAGGTGTTCCATTATTGAGCTATATAGGTATTTCTTATAACTCTCGCTCCTAGCCATAGGTATACGAGCTGCTACAAATCCAAATAAATAAATAACAATTTTGAAGAAGAAGAGAAGAAACAGTATCACTTCAACTTTCTGAAGAAAAGATTGCTACAAATTTGTGAACCCCTAAAAGACCCTCTTGAAAAGATGAAAGATTCAATTCATGTGTCAAGCCTACTGAATGTGGAAAGGGCACAGGAGGGAGCTAATAAAGAATGTCTGGCATTACTGCAGGAAGAAATAGAAAAAATGGTAGAGACCGCAGAACTGATGACTGGGAATATCCAGACCCTAAAGAAAAAAATTGAAATTCTGGCAAGTGAGGTGGAAGAAGACAAGCAGACACTAAAACAGGTGTTTCAAATGGATAACAGTAGTGTACTCTCTCTTCCAGATCTTTCTTAGAAAAGCCTCAAAGCACCCACACTGCAGAAAGAAATGTTAACACTAATTCCAAACCGGAATGCTCTTCTAAAGGACTTGGATGTTCTTCATAATTCCTCCCACATTAAGAACATGTTAACATTCATTGAAGAAGCCTATAAGAAACCAGATACCACCTGAAGGGCTTTCTTAGATTGGCCCATATTAATCTAATGTTTATGATTTATAAAGCTGTTAACCTATGATGATACTACAGAGGATAGGGCTTCTGCAGGATTTTTTTATGCACTGATACGCACTTTAAAATTAGCCTCTGTAGGTCTATCATTAGCACCTAAGGGAGTTCCAAAAACTTTTATGAGTTGTCAAATCTAGGAAATCAACACTTTGTTGTATCTGCAATTTTTTGTCTAAAAGCATTAAAAGAATAGTAGTCATGAAAATAACTAAAAATAAAGAAAAGAAAATAAAAATCAGATAAAGAAAAATTCAGTGACTAAAACCACTATGCGGGTCAAACAAAAGAGATATATCAAGCCAAAGATGAACAGAGTTTCAACTTTAAATGTTTTTTATGGGTTCTTTAGGTAATTAATTAAATACTACCTTGATTCTGTTACTTATCTTTTCCATATATGTATATGTCATCTCTCAAAAGAAATTACTACGTCAAAGAGAGAAAGAATCATGTTATATCTCCTTTACAGCTCCTTCACTGCCTTGGTTTGGAAAATACGTTACAGTTAATCAATATTTGAAAACACAAAAGTTTAGAATTCAAAGGACATTAAAGATCTAGTCCAACTCTGTTATTCTATATTTGAAAAAAACTTCCTGATGCTCAGGAAGACTAATAACTTTTCCAACTAATCAGAGACAAGAATCCAGGACTTGATGAAATGAATAAAAGAAAATAAAATAACACACACATTTTGTGCTCTCTGATAAAAACAAAAGGTGTCCACTAGAGGGAGTGAGTAGTCCATTAATTTGAAGGTAAAGTGTCTAAAATAGGTCCTTGAAAAAGACCTAGTAATGGAAGAATTTTTCCCAAGGGCCACAGAAACTGACTCAAGGACCACCCACCTCAAACAATTTAAACTGAGATTTCTTTAACTCAAAGAGACTTTGAAGTACAAAGAGACTCTGCAAATACACAGCTTTAAGAAAAAATGGTATTAGTAAAATTAATCTTTTTTCTTCTCTTTGATGCATAGTCCTATTACTTTTAACCCATGTTTGTGCAACCACCACCATTATCAAGAAATGCTCCTTCCATCTCTTCCTTCATAGTCACATTCTCCCCATCCAGTAGTTCTCCATCATACCGATGTGCAATCGCTATGTATTCGCCTACTAAAGAACATTTGATTGCTTCCAGTTATTGGCAATCTATAAATATTCGCTTACAAGTTTTTATGTGAATGTTAAGTTTTTATTACTCTAGGGTAAAATACCCAGGAGGAGGAATGCTGAGTCATACAGTCAATGTACTCCCTAACTTTATAAGAAACTGTCAAACTGTTTTCCAGGGAGACTGCAAGTCTAGGCTTCTTACCAGCAATGTAGGAGATTTCCAACTGTTCTGCATCCTCACCAGTGCTTGATATTGTCAGCATTTTTATCTTAACTGTGCTAATAGATATGCTGTTGTATTTCATCATGATTTTAATTTGCATTTCCCTAGTGCTTACTATGTTAAATGTCTTTTTTTTTATTAAATAATAACTAGGTATATTAATGCAATTCTGGGGTACAGTGTGTATTTCATATACAATTTGAAATATTTTCATCAAACTGGTTAACATAGCCTTCACGTCATTTTCTTAGTTATTGTGTTAAGACAATCATATTCTACTCTTAGAAAGGTTCACTTGTACCCTTGTAAGATAAACCATAGAAATGATCCCTCCCTTCTCCCTCCCGCCTCCCTGTATACTTAGGCTGTTATTAGGTTATAGATTTCATATGAAAGCTATAAATTAATTTCATAATAGGGCTATGTACATTGGATACTTTTTCTTCCATTCCTGTGATACTTTGCTAAGAAGGACACTTTCCAGCTCCATCCATGTGAACATGAAGGACGTAAAGTTTCCATCTTTCTTTATGGCTGCATAGTATTCCATGGTGTACATATACCACAGTTTGTTGATCCATTCATAGATCGATGGGCACTTGGGCTTCCTCCATGACCTGGCAATTATGAATTGGGCTGCAATAAACATTCTGATACAAACATTTTTGTTATAATGTGATTTTTTGGTCTTCTGGGTATATACCTAATAAAGGAATTGCAGGATCAAATGGCAGGTCTATTTTTAGTTCTCTAAGTGTTCTCCAAACGTCTTTCCAAAAGGAACGTATTAGTTTACATTCCCACCAGCAGTGTAGAAGTGTTCCCTTTTCTCCACATCCATGCCAGCATCTCTGGTTTTGGGATTTTGTGATATGGGCTAATCTTACTGGAGTGAGGTGATATTTCAAAGTAGTTTTGATTTGCATTTCTCTGATGATTAAGGATGGTGAGCATTTTTTCATATGTCTGTAGGCCATGCGCCAATCTTCTTTAGAGAAATTTCTCTTTAAGTCCCTTGCCTACCCTGAGATGGGATCACTCGTTCTCGTCTTGCTAATACGTTTGAGTTCTCTATGGATTCTGGTTATTAAACCTTTGTCAGAGACATAACCTGCAAAAATCTTCTCCCATTCTCAGGGCTGTCTGCTTGCTTTACTTACTGTGCTCTTGGCTGTGCAGAAGCTCTTTAGTTTGATCGGGTCCCAATAGTGTATTTTTGACGTTGCTTCAATTGCCCGGGATGTCCTCCTCATAAAATATTCGCCCAGGCCGAAACTTCTTTTCAAGTACTCATCCTCCAACATATGTCTTTGGTGATATGTCTGTTCAAGTCTTTTGCTCATTTTTAATTGGGTTGTTTTCTTACTATTGAGTTTATGAGTTCTTCATATATTCTTGATATCACTCCATTGTCACATATGTGGTTTGCAAATAATTTCTCTCTGTATCTCATCTTCTCAACCTCTCAACAGGGTCTTTCAGAGAGTAAAGCTATTTCATTTTGGCGAAACCCAATTTGTCATGTATTTTCCATACGGGCATAAACACAGACATAGAGCAATGTAACCAAATAGAGAACTCCAAAATAAATCCACATACTTACAGCCAACTGATTTCTACAAGGCTGCCAAGAACATACATTGGGAAAAAGACACCCTCTTCAATAAACAGTGCTGAGAAAACTGGATGTTCATACGCAGAAAATGAAACTAGACTCCCATCTCTCATCATATACAAAAATCAGCTCAAAATAGATCAAAGATCTAAATGTGGCCAGGCATGGTCATTCACACCTGTAATCCTAGCATTTAGGGAGACCAAGGAAGGAGAATCACTTGAGGGCAGGAGTTTGAGGCCAGCCTGAGCAACATAGCAAGACCCTATCCTTACAAACCACAGTGAGATACCATCTCACCCCAGTTAGAATGGCTATTATCAAAAAGACAAAAAAATAAATAAATAAACAAATGCCGATAAGAACATGAAGAAAAGGGAAAACATACAGTGTTGGTGGGAATATAAATGAGTCTAGCCATTACAGGAAATAGAATGAAAGTTTCTCAAAAAACTAATATGATCCAATAATCCCAATAACTGGGTTACTTATCCAAAGGAAAAGAAATCAGTATGTCAAAGAAATATCTGCACTGTAACACTCACCATTCACAACAGCCAAGATATAGAAGCAACTTAAATGCCCATCAAAAGATGAATCAGTAAAGAAAATATGGTATAAATACACAATGAGATACTCTTTAGGCATAAAAAAGAATGAAATCCTGCCATTCCCAGCAACAAAGATGAACCTGGATGACATTATGTTAAGTGAAACAATTCAGGCACAGAAAAATAAATACCATGTTCTCTCCCCATATGTAAGAGCTAAAAAATCAAATTGAGCTCATAGAAGTAGAGGATAGATGAGGGTATAGTTATGGCTATTAGAGAAAAGGTAAAGGGAGAGGAGAATAGGAAGAGGCTGGTTAAGGAATGCAAAATTATAGCTATGCAGGAGGAGTAAGCTCTAGTGTTCTGCACTGTTGTAGGCAAATGTTGTCAATACTTCATGTTTGAAAAGCTAGAAGAGAGGATTTTAAATGTTCCCAACACAAAAATGATAAACGTTTACAGTGATGGATATCATAATTACCTGATTTGATCATTATACATTGCATACACAAGAGCAAACAATCCCATCTATCACTGGGCGAGAGAGATGAACAGAACCTTCTCTGAAGAAGACAAAGGAATGATCAACAAGCACACGAGAAATGCTCATGGTCCCTAATCATCAGAGAAATGCAAATCGAAATCACCCTGAGATATCACCTAACCCCAATGAGAACAGCTCACATCACTAAGTCCCAAAGCTGTAAATGCTGCTGTGGATGTGGAGCGAAGGGAACACTTTTACACTGCTGGTGGGCCTGCAAACTAATACAGTTCCTTTGGAAAGAAGTATGGAGAATACCCAAAGAACTCAAAATAGACTTCCCATTTGATCCTGCAATCCCATTACTAGGTATCTACCCAGAAGAAAAAAAATCATTTTATTGTAAGGACATTTGTGCTAGATTGTTTATCACAGCTCAGTTTAATCCTATTCAGCCATAAGAAAAGATGGAGACTTCACATCTTTTGTATTAACCTGGATGGAACTGAAACACATTCTTCAAAATAAAGTATCACAAGAATGGAAAAGCAAGTATCCAACATACTCAATACTAATACAAAGCCAGTAGATGAATAATAAACACCTACACAGGAGAAAAATTCAATGCATCCAAATTGAGGGAGGGAGGAAGAAGGGAGATTGCAGTGCCCCCACCTGATGGGCACAATGTAAGAGTATATGGCACACCTCCTGGGACACAACTACAACAAGGACTTTACCCAACAAATGCAAACATTATAGCCTAATCATTTGTACCCTCATATAATCTGAAATTTAAAAAAGAAATACACCGTACACATGTATGAATATGTCATTCTGTACTCCATAAATATGTAAAATTATTCCATGTCAGCTAAAAAGGAAAGAAATAAAAATAACTTTTTAAGGGCTCTTCTTCCACAAAGCCTGATATTTAAAAGTCTGTTTCTGAATTTTGCCACCTCACTGACCCTCTATTTATTTTCAAATCAGCTCATGTTCTCCTTCCTCTGCTTTCATAATGAGCAGTAGTACTCATCACCTAAGGAAAACAGTAGGAGACCTGGCCAGTGGGGTGGCTCGATGTTCTTTCGTGGAGCACCGGCTTGTGATGGTGAGGATCTTGAGAACCAGTAATGGAAGCCTGCATATAAGCAACAGCTGGCTGCACATTATTAACTCACTCTCAATTCCAGGCACGGGTACCTTAGCAAATGATTTACATGTCTCAACAGACTTAATCCCAGATTAATCTAGGCAATTGGCAAAAGTCAGTGGTTAACTTACAGAACTCCCACTCAAGGGAAATGGAGAGCCATAATGAACGGTAAATAACAAAAGAAAACCTTGCTCCATTTATGACTCACAAATATTCTACTAGAGAAACTGGAGGGAAATAATCATTTAATGAATAAATTTTATCTGTCTTATGTACTCTATGTTTTAAAAGGGGATACATGATTAAGTCTTAATATTGTAGTGAAACAGGTCTTGGCAGACAGTGCCATATGGTCAGCTACTAGAACATGCTCTGATTTTACTCTTCTGAGGACTGAAAAAGTCTCAAGAGACTCGGCTCGGCACCTGTGGCTCAAGTGCCTAAGGTGCCAGCCACATACACCTGAGCTAGCGGGTTCGAATCCAGCCTGGGCCAGCCAAACAACAATGATGGCTGCAACCCAAAGTCTCAAGAGACTCTATGAGAAGTACCTAATTTTAGGGGGAAAGAGAACAGACTGGAAATTACCCATCCAGATAATCTTTCAGAAGTAGTCTAGCGGCTCTGTGCCTGTGGCTCAGGCAGCTAGGGCGCCAGCCACATACACCTAAGGTGGCGGGTTCGAATCCCCAGCCCGGGCCCGCCAAACAACAATGATGGCTGCAACCAAAAAATGGCCAGGCGTTGTGGTGGGCGCCTGTAGTCCCAGCTACTTGAGAGCCTGAGGCAGGAGACTCGCTTGAGCCCAGGAGTTGGAGGTTGCTGTGAGCGTGATGCCATGGCACTCTACCCAGGGGGATAGCTTGAGGCTCCGTCTCAAAAAAAAAAAAAAAAAAGAAGTGGTCTAGCTAATCTTGATGGGATATAAGTAATTCATTTCCCAAGAGAAATAATCACTTAAGAATCCCCAATGCAGTGTGGTACATCCAGCCAGGGCTAGAATTTCCACTGTCTGAGGCTAATAAGCATAGACATCTCTGAATAGTTTGAGATCATTAAGATCCTAAAAGTTGGCTCATCAGAGCCAGAAATAATCACCAAATAGGAAGATGACTAATTAATCAGACGACAATCTTGTTATTTAGATGCAAGATGCTGCTGACAAACTCCAGGAGGAAGCTAGAATCTAAATGGACAGCAATATGTCTGTAGCGCGTGCACTTGTGACCACCCTTACCCTGCTCTGCCTTTCTCAGCAGCTAGTCCAAGAGGCAGACAAAGACCTCTCTGCTAAAAACCACTTGTCTCAACTACTATTTCACCTTTGCAGATTCTCTAAGAGAAGCAAAGTCATTGCTGTCATCCTCCCAGGTGAGCAAGAGGCAAGATTTCCTTACAGAAAATCGCTGCAACAAAAAACAGCTCTAGAAAAACCTGCACTTATCTCTAACAACCCATTCAGTTCTCCCCTCAACAAATCACAGACAGAAGCATCACTTCGATGAACAAGGCAAATCCCCCTTCGCAGGGCAGGCCTGGACCGGGTCCACTTGTGCCCTCAGTTCCTCCCCTTCAGGGTATACGTGCTGCGGTTGTTACCTGTACAAGTGGCGGTTGTCTTCAAAATCTTCCTGACCCCACTTTCCCTTGATGTCTTCAATAACGTGATTTTTCAAGAACTTTTTTAGCAGCTGGACCGTTTGTTTGCGAGTCACCTCAGGGCCAAAGTTCTGACTGCACCTCAGCAGCTCGTGCAGCCAGTCCACCGCCTCGGCCGCCGTGAAGCAATGCTCATAACTCTTGAAACGACAGCGATGCTTCCGTAAGGGCATCCTCGCACGGAAAAGCTCCACTGTCTCATTCCACTAGGAGGAAAGGGAGAACCACATCGATTAACCAATCAACTTTTTAAAAGATGATTACACCTCAAATAGTAAACCAATGAATGCAATTTTTCCACTAAAAAAAACTACTTGAATAAATGAAGCCTTGCAAAATAAAAGGAGCCTTGTGAATTTTTTTCTTGACAAACTTGAAAAAAACAGTTCTGAAAATTACTTAATACCATTGAACTATGTGCTTAAAAATGGTTAAAATAGTTTTATAATATCTACATTTTATCACAATTAAAATAAAATTATATCAATAGAAAAAAGTCTAAAGAAATGCAACTTTTCGGCTCAGCGCCTATAGCTCAACCGGCTAAGGCGCCAGCCATGTACACCTAAGGTGGCGGGTTCAAATCCCCAGCGGGGACCCGCCAAACAACAATGACGGCTGCAATCAAAAAATAGCCGGGCATTGTGGCGGGCGCCTGTGGTCCCAGCTGCTTGGGAGGCAGAGGCAGGAGACTCGCTTGAGCCCAGGAGTTGGAGGTTGCTGTGAGCTGTGATGCCACGGGACTCTACCCAGGGGGACAGCTTGAGGCTCTGTCTCAAAAAAAAAAAAAGAGAATGCAACTTTTCAAGGCTGGTTTATCATTTCTTCATTCAAGAAATAGTCATTGAGGTAGCACTCGTAGTTGCTCAATGGGTAGGGCACTGGCCACATACACCAAGGTTGGTGGATATGAACCAGCCTGGACCAGCTAAACAACAATGACAACTGCAACAACAACAACCAAAAAAAGAAAAAAATAGCCAGGCATTGTGGCAGGCACCTGTAGTCCCAGCTACTTGGGAGGCTGAGGCAAGAGAATCGCTTAAACCCCAAGAGTTTGAGGTTGCTGTGAGCTGTGACATACTAGCACTCTACCCAGGGTGACAGCTTGAGACTGTCTTAAAAATAAATAAATAAAAAGAAATAGTCATTGAGGAAACGGCTATCAAGTTGCTCTATTGATGGATTTTTAAATTAATGAAAAAGCATATGATAATAATGGTTAAAACTTAGCCCTTTATGCATAATTCACTTCCGGGTCCCATGCAAAACACGACTTCACTTCATTCAGAAAATATTTATAGATCATATTTATGTGGAAGGCATTATATGGGGAAAGGAGAGAGGCGCGTTGTAATAAATGCAGTGCTTAATGGCTCAAAACCACAAAGATAAACCTTTTAAAAGTAAACTGCCAGTTTTTACTTACATGAAAAACAAGCTGTTTGAAGACTAGATATTAGACACTTCAAATAATATACAATAATACTAGTTTAAAACTATAACACGCCCCCTGAGTGAGGGGCTCTCCTACAAATGGAACTTTACCCTGGAAGTGAGAACAATGTAACCTAAATGTTGCACCCTCATATTAATTTGAATAAAGTTTTTTAATAAAAAGAAATGTACTAGCTTTAAACCACCTCCTTATTCTGAGGTTCCTTTGAAAGAACCCAGAGATACGACACAAAAGCAGCCGCCAGAGTAGGCAGAGCGTGGGCTGTGAAGTCACATGTTGCTGGGTTCAGGCGCTGCTCTGCTACTGACCAGCTGGGCAACCATGGACTCGCTGTTATGAGGCTGCCATTTCTCCAGCTGTACAGGCACCCACAGCAGAGCTTTTCCAAAGACTAGATGAGCTACTATCTATGAAGCCTAGCCAGTGTCTATCAGTAAGTAGTACTAAATAAATCTTAGCTATTAGAGTATCCCTGTCGTTAAATTTATTGTTTGGGTGGGTATGACTATCAGAGCTGAGCTAATATACTGAAAAGCCCCCTCAATGGATACTTCATTGGCCAGGTTTAGTCCAGACTCCAATGATAAAAATGTACCTTTGGGCTCGGCGCCCAAAGCACAGTGGTTACAGCACCAGCTACATACACCAAGGCTGGCAGGTTCGAACTCAGCCCAGGCCAGCTAAACAACAATGACAACTGCAACAAAAAAACAGCTGGGTGTTGTGGTGGGCACCTGTAGTCCCAGCTACTTGGGAGGCTGAAGCAAGAGAATCACTTAAGCCAAAGAACTTGAGACTGCTGTGAGCTGGGACGCCACAGCACTCTACCAAGGGCAACATAGTGAGACTCTGTCTCCAAAAAAAAAAAGTGCCTTTAATGCAGTTAATGCTTTTCTGTAGAAATCTAACCAAACAAAAACATGGCCCCAGAAACTCAGAAAATTTCAGATTTGGGGGAGTCAAAAATCACAGAAATTAAACTAAAGAGGTGTGTGTTGTACTCAGCCTGCTAAGATACAGCATATAACACACTGATTCAACTCACTTTAAATTCACAAGATATATACTCCACTGTTTACACTTGATTTAGGAACCTTTTAAGAAACCACTGTTGTCAGACTGAGTACATACTGCCTCACTGTAATATACAGTTGGCAATACTTTTAACACAACAATCTTGACCTTGAAGTGAAGAAACTCTGAACCACTTCACTAGGACAGAATCAATCCCTGAAGAATGGTGAAAACATGAGGTATGGAGTTATACCCAGGTTCAAATCCCACTTCTGCCTTTTATTGGTGCCAAGCACAGAGTTCACACATGATAAATACTCAAAACACCTGCAGTTTTCTTCTAACTCAAGATACCACTCAGGAGGCACACAAGCTACCATGTCTTATAGCATCCCTGAAGACAAAAAACCAGATGTCACTTTCCAAAAACTTCATGACAACTCAGCTTCCTGCTCCTTGTGTGTGCATAAAGTTGCATCAGTGAGCAGGAAATCGGGAAGCAGATAGGCCAAGAATAAAGAAGCTGACTCATTCAGTTCTTACTGGAACTTTTATGGACATAGCACTGACACATTCAGCATCCTACCAGTTAGCTAGCAGAGGGAAGAGGGAGCAGATACATACTGCAAGTGCTGGAGGACACTCATTATATAAACACAATTAAAGCCTTTCCACAGTCCTATGCCAGAGACACCAAGGGGAATAACAAGGATATTCCTGGCATCCCTCAGAATTATCCCACTCCAGCAAAGGCTCTTGCCTGAAGTCTCTGCTTCTAAAATATAAACATGTGAATAAGTGACTCTCCTATAAACTAACTAGATACATGTTCCAAACTTTCCTCCTGGCTTGGCGCCTGTGGCTCAAGCAGCTAAGGCACCAGCCACATATACCTGAGCTGGTGGGTTCAAATCCAGCCAGAGCCCACCAAACAACAATGACAGCTGCAACCAAAAAATAGCCAGGTGTTGTGGCAGGTGCCTGTAGTCCCAGCTACTTGGGAGGCGGAGGCAGGAGAATCGCTTAAGCCCAGGAGTTGGAGGTTGCTGTGAGCTGTGATGCCACAGCACTCTACCCCAGGGCAACAGCTTGAGGCGCTGTCTCAAAAAAAACAAACTTTTTTCCCCATTGTGTCTTTTTTTTTTTGGAGACAGAGTCTCACTATGTCACCCTGGGTAGAGTATTCTGGTGTCACAGCTCACAGCAACCTCAAACTGTTGGGCTTAAGCAATTCTCTTGCCTCAGCCTCCCAAGTAGCTGGAACTACAGGCCCCATTGTGTCTTAGTATGTATGTAATCCTCCTAATAAAACCATCTTTCAGAAATTAAGGAATTTACTCCAAAATACACAACTAATAAGTGGTGGAACCAATTCGTATATCCAAACCTATATCTTGAGTCTAAAATCCATGTTCTCTCTACTTCCTGCTGAAAATAAAAAATGTTAAAGGGGAAACAAGGCTCATCTCTATATTGTTATAATGCTAGCTCCAGAGAAAAATCTAGTAAGTGTTCCACAAATGCTTTTAAAAATTTGACCTCTTTTTATTTAGCCATTCTACTTTCACTTCACATATAGAAGCACAGATATAAGAAGTAAAAAGCGACAGCACCGCCTCTTCCAGGGCGTGCCAGATCATAGAACACAGGCAGCGCAAGTGCCAGGGTCACAAACCCACAAAGAGTAAGAGTGCAGCAGCGACCTGTGACTGGAACCGGGGCCCAGGAAAAGCGATTGTGTTATGGCTCCTAAGAAGGCGTGCATTTGTGCAGCAGCAAAAGCTCAAGAAGACCCTGGAGGTCAGGATCCGGAAGAAGATTGAACTTGATCCGGCTGATGAAAGCCAGCAGCCTAAGAAGCTGACCTTGTTGAAGGCCCCAGCCAAGAAGAAGGGGGCAGATGCTTCCTCCACTAAGACGCCTTCTTAAGAGTACCAGTCCCAGGGCGGTGCCTATGGCTCAAAGGAGTAGGGTACTCGCCCCATATGCCGGAGGTGGCAGGTTCAAACCCAGCCCCGGCCAAAAACTGCAAAAAAATGAATACCAGCCCCAGCAGAGGTCAACACTGCAGCCCCCACCTTTGTGCTTTCCAACCTTCCAGGCGACTCTGCAGCCTCACCAAGGGGAAGAGGACCCTGTCCTCAGTCCTGGGCTGTACCTAGAACTTTGGTGGGGGCCTGGCCCATGAGCAGGTGATCAGTAGATTCCAGGGTTCCGAGAACCCAGTGATAACCAAGAACATACGGTCACCAACTTCCTCAGCCCCTTTGCCCCAGGTTCTGTCTCTTTACAGGTGTAACCCTGAGCAATAAACTTGGTTTTATTCCCCTTAAAAATAAATAGAAATAAAAAGCATTTACGAATTGAATTTATGTTGAATTATATTTAATAAACTGGGGTATTTTGAAAAAACATTTAAAATAGTCTTTGGTACACTGTGTATAAGCAGAGACAAATCAGAATTTGAATATAAACTGATTAAAGTTTGGAATGGCCATAAAACCAAATTCTATCAATACCTCAGTCAGGGATGTCCAACCTTTTTTCTTTTCTGCCCCACATTGGAAAAGTAAGAGTTCTCTTGGGCCACACATTAACTACACAAACACTAACAAAAGATGATGAGAAAAAGGAAAGGTCCCTGCATACCTTTCACAATATACACTATTTGCGATATCTAACAACACAGATAAGCAAAACAGTCCTCAAAAATCTGCATGTGTCCCCCAGGACACAGGTTGGACACCCCTCTAGATAGAGACAGATATAAGATAGAGGAAAAGGTAAATCAGATCCTATTTACTCCAGTAGCATATAAAAAGCTAAAAGAATATATAACAAACAATTAAAAAAGATCCATTCTACTGAGGTAGGAATATGGACAACTTTTATTTCTACAACATGTTAATTGTTTATAATGATCATGTGTTACTTCTGGAAACAAAACAGAGAATGCAGGGTTTTTGGATGTATAATATAAGGAATGATATTCACAGGTGTGAATAAAGAAATTACTTTTTAATAGCTTAGTATACAATGCCTAAAAACATTCTTAGTAATAAACACATGATACTGATAAAGTATATCTATTTCTCTCCAGCCTCCACAGAATCAGATTATATAATGTTCTGCACTTTATGTCCCCCACTTATTTTTATATTAAACATTTTTCTCTTCTTTCATTTAAAAAATATGTACTGGGTACCTACGATATCAATAGAAGAGGTCGGACAATTAAGTTCGCAAACACATCTTAGAAAAACTGCCACACATCTCATTGCTGAATAGCACTACCGTCACCTTCAAAGTATTCCCCTTGGCCATCTGGTGACTGCAGTAATATTCAGCAATGAGACACTTCTTTAGCACGAGTTCACGAATATAATTGTCAGACCTCATACCACATGGCTTTGATGGCCATTCCAGAAAAAGAGAGTTCCAAAATCGCTTTGAGGGGTGGAATAGGTGCTGTCATCAGTACACAGCTTCCCAAGAGGAGTACCTCAAGGGGGACCATAGTGATATTCCTCAATGGAGTATGTAGCACGTTTTCTAGGATGAGTTCACAAACTTAATTGTCCTACCTTGTACATACATCTGCCTCCCTCGATTGCCAATATTCTGTTTTATTCAATTCAATCAATTCTTCCTCAAACTCTTAACATATTGTGGTATTTTAATAACAACAATTACAAAAAGGACCTGGCAAGTTTGGAATTAGTGCCTTTTTATGTACGAAAATGAAGAAGACTATTGTGTACTAAGCCAAAGGCATCCAAATTCACACCTAGATTTATATTTCACTTGCTATGTCACTTCTTGACATAGTAATTTAAAATTCTGCAGAACAGGCTCAAGCAGCTAAGGCCCCAGCCACATACAACTGAGCTGGGGGTTCGAATCCAGCCCAGGCCCACCAAACAACAATCACAACTACAACCAAAAATCACTGAGTGTTATGGCAGGTGCCCGTAGTCCCAGCTGAGGCAAGAGAATCGCTTAAGCCCAGGAGTTGGAGGTTGCTGTGAGTTGTGATGCCACAGCACTCTACCCAGGGTGACAGCTTGAGGCTCTATCTCAAAAAAGAAAAAAATTCTGCAGAACATATTCCTTTAAAAATAAATCCACACAACTACATCTTCATCAGCCATCCTAGATTAAACAATATGTTCACATATGAAATTTCTTCCTACATAATTATTTTGACATCCTTGTATGAATCTATACTTCCCACCAGTCTTCCTGAAAGTCCTCAAAAGTCATAGTCATATTCTCATAACCATTCTCTCTTCTCTTTCTTGAAACAGAGTCTCACTATGTTGCCTTTGGTAGAGTGCTGTAGCATCACAGCTCACAGCAACCTAAGCGAGTTTCTTGCCTCAGCCTCCTAAGTAGCTGAGACTACAGGCACCCACCACAACACTGGCTATTTTTTTGTTATAGTTGTTTAGGCCTGGGCTGGGTTCAAACCCACCAGCCACAGTGTATATGGCCAGTGCCCTAACCACTGATCTACAGGCGCCAAGCCACTCTCTTCTCTTTCGAGTATATCACTTCACAAACTCTGAACCTTTTATTTCTCACCCCTGCTCCCATTAAAAACCAGAAAATCTTTTTTTTTCTTTCAACTGTATTTCTGATCTTTGGTTTTGTTTTGCCTAATACTGGTTAAGCCTCTCTGATCATGACTATTTTTTGCAGGTTTCTCCTCATTCTCTAACTGCAACCACCTATGCAACTATTTCTCTTCTGTCTCCAGTGGTCAACCTTCTCAGCCACACTAGCAATTCCTGAGTATACAACAGTATACTTGAGTTTCTGCATACATGCATCCTAGGTGTGTAACATAGTACACAGTCCACACTAGTTTTCACTAAGCAAATGCTTACTTTGTCTTTAACTTTTTCTACTTTTTAAACCAACTTCCTAAGCTCATGAAATTTAACTGCTCTACCAATCAGGTCCCTCCTGGATGAATTCAAACAGCTTTTTGTTCATTTTGTTTTGTTTGGTTTGGTTTGGTGGGGGAGAAGAGTCTCACTTTATTGCCCAGGCTAGAGTGCCACAGCATCAGCCTAGCTAACAGCAACCTCAAACTCTTGGCTTCCAGCGAACCTCCTGTCTCAGATTCCAAAGCAGGAGGTACTACAGGCTCACAACACCCAAATAACTTTTCTGTTTTTCATAGAATCGAGGTCTCCCTCTCGCTCAGGCTGATCTTGACTCCTGAGCTCAAGCTATCTTCCTGCCTCAGGCTCCCAGAGTGCTAGGATTACAGGCGTGATCCACCGCACCCAGCCCAGCTTTTTGTTTTTAACTATATTAATCTTTTTACTTCCTTTGACATTGTTATAAGCCATGTTCCAAATTAAATTGGTCCAGATTCAAAATCTTTTTTAAATTTCTTAAAAACACACACAGAAACAAGGCAAGCCATAGAACAAAATAAGATACCCAGAATTTCTAAAAGAAAATAAAAAATTCAAATAAATAAGAAAAAGACACACCAGCAGAAAATAGATCCAAAAGAGATCTTCAAATGTCCTACAATAAATATAAAAATGCTATACCTAATTATCAATGAAATGCAAAAGAAGTCTCTAAGTTAATATCACAGCATGCCTCTCAGAATGGCTAAAATGAAAAAGATAGACAGTTCCAGCAATTTCATTACAGGGTATTTACCCAAAAGATTTGACATCGGTATGTTGAAGTATTTATGCACTCATATATTCATTGCAGCACTATTTACAACAGCTGTTATGAAATCAACCTAAGTGTTATCAACAGATGAATGGATAAAGAAAATGTGATATATATACACAATGGTATAGTATTCGACCTTAAAAAAGAAATGTCATTTACAACAAAATGACATTTAACTGGAGAACGTTATAAATGAAATAAGCCACGCCAAATTTTGCATGTTCTTACTTATATGTAGAATACAAAAAAATTGAACTCAGTGAAGCAGAGAGTAGAATGGTAGTGGAGGGAAGTGGGGAGAACGGGAGATAAATGGTACAAAGCCTCAACTACACAGGAAAAATAAAGAGGGCTTTCTTTGGGATATATTGCATGGTGTGGTGAATATAGCAAATAATAATGTATTGTACGTACAAATCACTAAGTAATAAATTGCAAGTATTCTCACCACAAAAAAATTAGAGATGGATATGTTTATTAGCTTGAGTAAATTCCATTGCACTCATAAATCACAACATCGCTTTATACCTAATAAATATATACAACTATAATTTGTCAATATAAAATTTAAAAATGAAAAATTTTTTAAAAGACAAAAAAAGATAGGAAATACTAAGAGCTGGTGAGAACGTGAAGGAACAAGGAATCTCAGTGTTGCTGGAGGGAACTGGTACAACCACTTTGAAAAACGGGATGGTAGTATCTACATTTTGTGTATTTATATGCATTCCTTGTGACTCAGCAATTCCTCCAAACAAAATTCATGTATATGTTCCCTGAAAGACACACTGTTCACAGTGCACTATTCACAAAGTGCCCCAATGTCCATTGACATAAGAATAATTTATGATATATTCATGCAATGGAATGCAATGAAAACAAATTAACTACTGCTATGTAAGATAAAACAGTTGCATCTCAGAAATGTAATTCTGAGATAAAGAGACTAGAAATGAATGTAAATATTATATGACTCTTTTATAAATTAGCCAAATGAAACCACGGTATTTAAAATCATGATAGTGGTTACGTTCATGCAGAGGTAGAGCCTGAAAGAAGGCAGGGAGACTTCTGGGATGCTGGTCATGTATAATTCATGATCTAAGTGTTTGTTCTGTGGATGTTCACTTTATAAAAATGTATTGAGTTGTACACTTACAATTGGTGTACTTTTTTATAAGTTATACTTAATTAAAACCTAAAAACAGCCAAATATGGTGGCTACGCCTGTACTCCCAACTACTTTAGTAGCTGAGATGGGAGGATTCATTGAGGCCATGAGTTTGAGACAAGCATGGGCAACATAGGGATATTGCATTTCTAAAAAAAAAAATTTTAAATTTAGTCTAAAAACAAAAACACACACATATATACACACACTTAGATATTAAAACCTTCCTTGGCTGGATGTGGTGGCTCATGGCTATAATCCCAGCACTTTGCGGGGTAGAAGGACTGCTTGATGCCAAGAGATGGAGACCAGCCTGCACAACATAGTGGAACACTATCCCCACAACAAATAAAACTATTAGCCAAGCTTGGTAGTGTGCACCTGTTGTTCTAGCTACTTAGGACCGTAAGGTGGGAGGATTGCTTGAGCCCAGGAGTTGGAAGTTACAGGGAACAATGATCGCATCACTGTACTTTGGCCTGGACAACAGAGGAAGATCCAGTCTCAAAGAAAAACAAAAATAAACCCTCTTTAAGAGCAATCCATAACTGCAGATTACTATCCTGAATGTTGATAAATGTGAACTGGCTGACTGCAATGTAAATTGGATGTGGAGAAGAGGAAGGAGGTTGGAGGGGAAGAGACCAAGTGAGTGGATGAAGGAGAGAATGGATATAAACAAGAAAAGCAGGACAAAGTGGATAGAACTAAATAGTGAATAGTACCCAAAAAAGCTCATAGAGTCCATGAATGTTGATTTAACTTTTCTACCTATCCACCTATCTCACAAGGTTATTGAGAAATCAAACAAGATCATGGCTATGTGCCAGGGTGGAAGTGGAGAGAGGGGAACACTTCTACACTGCTGGTGGGATTACCTACTAATACAGCCCTTTTTGAGAGAAGAATGGAGAATCCTCAAAGAACTATCAGTGGTTCTCAATCTTTCTAATGCCGTGACCCTTTAATACAATTCCTCATGTTGTGGTGACCCCCAACCACAAACTTATTTTCATTGCTAGCAACAAAAGGTTGAGAACCACTAATCTTCCATTTGACCCTGCAATCCCTTTACTAGGTATCTACCCAGAAGAACATAAATCATTTTCCCACAAAGACATTCACACTAGAATGTTTATTGTGGCTCAATTCATAATTGCCAAGTCGTGGAAGCAACTTAAGTCCCCATCAACCCATGAATGGATCAACAAACTGGGGGATATGTATATGGAATACTATGCAGCCATTAAAAAGATGTAAATATTGTACCCTCATATTAATTTGAATAAATTTTTTTTTAAAAAAAAACTCTCTTATATCTTTACATTTACCTGGAATTGCAATACATTTGTCTTAGTAAAGTATTGCAAGAATGGAAAGATGAATATCCATTGTACTCGATACTAATATGAAACCAATATATAAACAATTCAATTAATGTTCCTAAGAACAATAAAACACTATTATAGTCCAATTTGGGGATAGAGGGAAGCAGGAGTGGGGAGGATGTATGGCAGAGGGAGAGAGGGCATGAAGTGGGATCTCACCTAACATGCACATTGTGAGGGTGTATAACATGCCCCCTGAGTGAGAGGCTCTCCTACAAATGGAACTTTGCACTGGAAGTGAGAACAATGTAACCTAAATATTGTACCCTCATATTAATTTGAATGAAGTTTAAAAAAAAAAATCATGGCTATGAAAGTCCTTAGTAAAAGATAAAAGTATTTGTCAATGGGTGGCGTCTATGGCTCAGTGAGTAGGGCACCAGCCCCATGTACCAGAGCTGGTGGTGGGCTCACACCCAGCCCTGGCCAAAAACTGCAAAAAAAAAAAAAAAAAGTATTTGTCAAATATAAGGATAACATATAAAATTTATGGAATAATCTCTTAAAACAAACTCTAGGCTTCCATCTATATTAGAACTAAAAAAAAAATCTCTGGGACAAAATCAAGACCCTAGCAGGATACACAACTTGGCAAATGTCATCCTGACACTTAGTCTGAGAATAAGATCTAGAATTCTGTCCTATGGACTTCAAGTGGTCACCATACCAAGTACCTATGAACATTAACATACTTCTAAACAAGGTTGATGTACTTTTAATGACTGATTTTTTTTAAATGCTCTGTAGACAGCTAGCTTTCATTTCTTATAAAAATAACTGCACCAAAAAGTCATGATCAATTATGTGGGCTGAGGGGTATATAAAAGATTTTCATTAATTTATGTTGATTGTTCAGAATCATTATCAAGTGAGTTTACTTAATGCATAAAACTTTATGCATGACATAAACATAATGAAGACATGACTCTCTACGACACAACCTTTCCAAATATGACTAAATATATCTGCTGACTGAACCAGGCTGGTCTAGTAGTTCTACTTGTTCTTTTAATTATAGAAGTTATAATGCCCATAGAAACAAATTAAACACAGAAATATACACAAAAGAGTCTGTATCTCTGTCCAGTCCAATATATCTATCAAGTATATATAGACTCACATACAGAATTTTTCCCCTGTTCATGTCTTGTTTGCCTCCTTTTTAAGAAATGTGACCAGTTTGGTGCCTGTGGCTCAAGTGGCTAAGGCGCCAGCCACAGACACCTAGACTGGTGGGTTCGAATCCAGCCCAGACCCGCCAAACAACAATGACGGCTGCAACCGAAAAATAGCCGGGCATTGTGGCGGGCACTTGTGGTCCCAGCTACTTGGGAAGCTGAGGCAGGAGACTCCCTTGAGCCCAGGAGTTGGAGATTTCTATTAGCTATGAAGCCACTGCACTCTACCCAGGGGGATAGCTTGAGGCTTTGTCTCAAAAAAAAAAAAATGTGACCAATCACACTGTAGACATTATTATACAACCTGCTTTTGTAACTAACATACCATAGATATCCCTCTGCATCAATACCTGCAGATCTAGCCCATTCTTAAGAATGTTTCATAATTACTTCAACCATTTGCTAACTAATGGGCATTCATGTTATTTCCACTTTCATTTTTTCTAAACATGCTACAAAAAGAATACAAGTGTATCCTTTTTCATAAAACCTGAAATACCAATGTTTTTATGTATTTTAAAAGAATAAGCAGGCTCGGCGCCTGTGGCTCAGGCGGCTAGGGCGCCAGCCACGTACACCTAAGGTGGCGGGTTCGATTCCCCAGCCCGGTCCCGCCAAACAACAATGACGGCTGCAACCAAAAAATGGCCAGGCGTTGTGGCGGGCGCCTGTGGCAGGAGACTCGCTTGAGCCCAGGAGTTGGAGGTTGCTGTGAGCGCGATGCCATGGCACTCTACCCAGGGGGATAGCTTGAGGCTCCGTCTCCAAAAAAAAAAAAAAAAAAAAAGAATAAGCATATTTAAATCAGTTATAGCAATTCACAGTCCTACCAACAACGTATCCCTTATCCTTTGGCCAGCAAGAGATGTTATCATTCTTTTCATTTCTGCCAATCTGTGTAAAAGAAATGATATATCCACATTTTGTTTATACTTGCCTATCTTCACCTTTAGTCACATGCATTTCTTCTTCTGAGATTTGCCATATTTCTATTGAGTTGTCTCTCATACATTTTAGGAATATTTTCTCTTAGACTATCAACTTCATGTGGCCTCTAGCTATGCAATGGTTTTGTTGATGAAGATATTGGGGTCTTTTGTTGTTGTTTCTTTTGGGGTTTTCTTGAGACAAAGTCTCACTTTGTCACCTTCAGTAGAGAGCCCTGGAGTCAGCTCACAGCAACCTCAAACTCCTAGGCTTAAATGATCCTCTTGCCTCCCAAGTAGCTGGGACTATAGGCAGCTGCCAGCTGAGCTATTTTTGCTCAGGCTAGTCTCCTGAGCTCAAGCAATCTACCTGCCTCCACCTCCCAGAGTGCTAGGATTAATAGGCCTGAGCCACTGCACCTGGCTAAGATATTTAAGGAAATATATCTTCCTTTTCTTTGTGGTTTCAGAATTTACCTTCTCAATTAAGCTTCTCCATTCTTTAGTATTAAAAAATTTATCAAAATTATGTTTTAATATTTTAGAGTTTCTTTTCTAATATTTCAATCTTTAACTAGAAATTTTTAAGATGAGAGGGAAGGAGATCAGGTGGTGCCAATGGTCAGTGGGTATGGCGCTGGCCCCATATACCCAGGGTGGCGGGTTCAAACTCAGCTCCAGCCAAACTGCAACAAAAAAATAGCCAGGCATTGTGGTGGATGCCTGTAGTCCCAGCTACTCAAGAGGCTGAGACAAGAGCATCGCCTAAGCCCAGGAATTGGAAGTTGCTGTGAGCTGCGAAGCTACAGCACTCTACCGAGGAAGCAATAAAGACTCTGTCTCTTAAAACAAAAGAGAGAGAGAGAGGGAGGAAGGGAGATCTCTAACTTTTTACTTTTCTTTTTTCTTTTTTTTTCTGCCATTTTTGGCCAGGGCTGGGTTTGAACCTGCCACCTCCGGCATATGGGATTGGCGCCCTACCCTTTAGAGCCACAGGCACCACCCTAACTTTTTACTTTTCTATATGGAAAGCAAATTATGCCATGCTTTTCTAACTACTGAAAACGACTGAAATAATATTAAGTTACCTTACATATTATCTTTCTTGACTGTTTCTGAACTCTCTTGATTCTGTTTGTATCCCACTGAGCTACTGTCTATTCCTGCAAGATACCATACTATGGTTATAGACAATTAATACGAAGTTTAAATCTCTGGTAGGACAAAGCTCTACATAGTCTTTATTTTAAAATGTTTTGAATTCTCACATGTTTATTCTACTGCATAAACTTTCAATTCATTGCATTCCTCCACACAAGAAAAAAGAACTATTAGGGCCAAGAATGGTGGCTCATGCTTGTAATTCCAGAACTTTGGAAGGCCTTTGCATTTACCATTAACAGATTAATTGTAACTGTGCATGGTTGTGCAGGCCTAGTCTTAGCTATTGGGAAGACTTAGGCAGGTGGAGCAATTGAGCCCAGCAGTTCAAGGCTGCAGTGACTATGATCATGCCACTGAACTTCAGCCTGGGTGACAGAGTGAGACTCTGTCTCAAAAAAACAATCCATCAGAATTTAGAATGGGTTCTTAACTGCTCTGTTGACAAGTGGCTTTCATTTCTTACTAGAAAATGTCTAACAAAAAATCTTCATCAGCTTGGCCCAGGCCAGCTAAACAACGAAAACTACAACAAAAAATAGCCGGGCATTGTGGCAGGTGCCTGTAATCCCAGCTACTTGGGAGGCTGAGGCAAAAGAATTGCTTAAGCCCAAGAGTTGGAGGTTGCTGTGAGCTGTGACACCATGCCACTCTACCAAGGGCAACATAGTGAAACTGTTTCAAAACAAAAAAATCCTTATCAAGGGCTCATATCTCTTTTTAACAAGAGAATTTATAAAAAGAATTTTGAATTTACTTATTTTGATTTTGAATGGCATTTATCATTCTGTACTATATTTACTTATTACAAGACACTTTAGATTTTCAAAACCTAGTGAGGACCTTGGTCTCTGTCCTATCTTATTTCCAAATATAAACAAGTTGTTATTTGGCTACTCTGCTCAGAAAAAAAAAAAAATCTTTAAATAAGATTATTTATCATATTATCAGGATATCATCCTCAGTCCCATTAATAAAGAAAATATCCAAAATATCCTATTTTAACAAAGAATAACCGAGAATGTTTTTTTAATGACTTTACATTTGAAGAGAGCATCAGATCATCTTTATAGCAAATGAGACAAAACAGACTTTTTGTGTGTAACTTAAAAACATCGTTTGTTTTACTTATTAATTTCAGTCTCCTAGTTTAAGGGAAAAAGAACAACAATTATTTTTGCTTAACATCATGAGGCAAATTATTAACATAAAAATTGTGGGCCCGGCACCTATAGCTCAACCGGCTAAGGCGCCAGCCACGTACACCTAAGGTGGCGGGTTCGAATCCCCAGCCCGGACCCGCCAAACAACAATGATGGCTGCAACCAAAAAATAGCCGGGCGTTGTGGTGGGCGCCTGTAGTCCCAGCTACTTGGGAGGCTGAGGCAGGAGACTCGCTTGAGCCCAGGAGTTGGAGGTTGCTGTGAGCTGTAATGCCACGGCACTCTACCCAGGGGGACAGCTTGAGGCTCTGTCTCAAAAAAAAAAAAAAAAATTGTGCTTCCTATTCTTTTCTCCAGGATGTTCCATTTCCTTCCTTCTTAGTACCGAAAATATAATGGTGTGATAAAGAGGACTGGTCTGGAAATTCAGTGACAATCAATTCTAGATCTACTGGCACTTGCCATTCTAGCTCTCAGAGTCAAGGGCAGTTATGCCTTTTAAAGTTTGCCAGTTGCATCAGACCATATATTAATAGATGTCTCAGAGTAAGCTCAAAGATCAGTAGATTTAAGTAGTTTTTAGAAAAAGAACTTTTCATTCTTTTCACTTTAATGAACTATTTATATATGAATTATAAAAATGAAAATGATTTCAATGAAGATATATAAATAGCTAATTAGCTTCCATATTCATCACAAATTGGGTTTTTCATTTGCTTTTTGCTATAAAAATTTACCTAATCTGTAAAATATTATTCTCAAATAAGACTTTGGTACCTTAGAAAATGGACCGGTACATGTTTTGAGAAACTATAGTGAGCCATGAATAGAGGAAATAAAGGCCTCGTTTTTGTGTGCCATAAATTTTTCCCAAGCTTTTCCTGAAGAAATATTAGGATGAGGCTGATTTTGTTTGTTTTTTTAAGAGACAGAGTCTCACTGTATCACCCTCGGCAGAGTGCTGTGGCATCACAACTCGCAGCAACCTCCAATTCCTAGGCTTAGGCGATTCTCTTGACTCAGCCCTCCGAGTACCTGGGACTACAGGCGCCCGCCACGACGCACGGCTACTTTTCTGTTGAAGTTTGGCTGGGGCTGGGTTTGAACCCACCATCCTCGGTATATGGGGCCGGTGCCCTTACCCAGTAAGCCACAGGCACCGTCCGAGGCTGATGATGAAAGCAGAAAACAATAGTACGCTGGGGGAGGAGGAGGAAAGACCAGCTGGGGTTAAGGAAAAGTCATAAACTTCATAATTTACCTGCAAACGATTTAAGGTGCAACTGAATTAAACTGGGAATCTTGACAGACTTTTATAATGGGGAAAAGCATCTTTAAATATCAGCTATAATCGCTGGTATCAGGAATCCTCATTTTAAAAAAACAAATTGGCTATTGTTTCATTTTCCAAATCTTAGTCCAATTATTATATTTCTGAAATATAATAATTATCCATGTAATTTTTCTACTTAATTGGATCAGTCTAAACTTGGCTTGAATATAATTTCCTGGGAAACTGAAGTCTTCTAGAGAGCAGAGAGCACGTTCCTTTATCAATTCCTTGATAATATTTTCATGTGACTCAGAATCTAGCAGTGTCTATACGTGGGCCTTCTGCATCCATTTAAAAAAGCATCTCATACAATTCTGTGAATATGAGATTTAAAACAGTTCCAATTATGATTAACTTACGTATTTTTTAGTTGAAAGCAGGAGAGAAATAAGGACTAAATACACCAACATCCAGACCCTTGCTAAGTTTTCCTTGCATAAGTGCTGGGAGTAAATTGGTGGAGGGAGTCAGATGTCTTTATTTTCCCTCCCCAAAGCAAAGTAAAAGTTTGTGAAAATCCTTGATAAGACGCAACCTCTACCTCATCCCTAAAGTAAGACTAATAGCCTTGAAGGTTTCAGGCTCAGGCAATTGTGAAATGGAAGCAGATAGGAAAACTTTTTTGTTGTTGTTGTTAGAGACAGAGTCTTACTCTATCTCCTCAAGTAGACTGCCACACTATCATAGCTCACAGCAACTTCAAACTCTTGCGCTCAAGTGATTCTCTTGCCTCCCGCCTGGCTCTTGCTCAGGCTGGTCTCGAGCTCCTGAGCTCAAGCAATCCACCGGCCTTGGCCACCCGGAGTGCTAGGACTACAGGTGTGCAACACCATATCTGGCCATGAAACATTTTTTAAAAACCTTATTTGTTCCCTGCCACACCATCCTCTTAGCAGCTACCCCAAAAGAAAATTCAAACTTATATTTGTTGAATTTTTCTTAAATGATCATTCTGAGTGTCTATAGCAGACTGTTTCCAAAGAGGAGTGCAGTAAGTCTTCTCATCCTGTTCACACACACCTCTATAATCGGTGACTTCGCTACTCTGCCTTTCAAGAAGTGGAGGTGTTGGGCGGCACCTGTGGCTCAGTGAGTAGGGCGCGGGCCCCATATACCAAGCGTGGTGGGTTCAAACCCAGCCCCAGCCAAACTGCAACAAAAATAGCGGGGCGTTGTGGCAGGCGCCTG
>NW_003852400.1:37026987-37043682 GCF_000181295.1 Otolemur garnettii | reverse complement strand
CTGTAGTCCCAGCTACTTGGGAGGCTGAGGCAGGAGACTCGCTTGAGCCCAGGAGTTGGAGGTTGCTGTGAGCTGTGATGCCACGGCACTCTGCCCAGGGGGATAGCTTGAGGCTCTGTCTCAAAAAAAAAAAATACCAAATTGTCACTCTTTATACCATTATAGTAATCCTTTGAGGCAGAAATCACTAAAATGACTTGTCCAGATCATAAAGCAGACGAAGTACACCTCTGAGTACCCAAGGTTTTTTCCCAGAAAAGATAGCACCCAGGACCATCAGACCAGGCCAGGTGCAGGGTGGCTCACGTCTGTAATCCTAGCACTCTGAGAGGCCAAGCTAGGAAGATCACTTGCGGCAAGAGGGAGACCTCCATCTCTATAAAAATAGAAAAATTAGCAGGAGTAGCCCTAGATAGTCTGGAGGCTGAGGCAGAAGGATCGTTATTAGAGCCCCGGAGTTTGAGGTTGCTGCAAGCTAAGCTAACACTATAGTACCCTAGCCTGGGCAACTGAGTGAGACTCTATCTCAAAAAAGAAAAAAAAAAAAAATTTTTTTTAGGTAGGTGCTGACAGAAATAGAAACGCCAGGGGTAGGAAACGTGGCCAAGGCGGTCCACTTCAGGGCTGAGCACGGTTAGCAGAACACCTTGTCGAGTGTTACCAAGAGTACTCAGGAAGGAGACACGCCCAGCCTGGGTGGCCGCAAACGCGGAGCGTTACAGGCGGCGGTAGCCCTCAGGTTACTGACCGGCTTTTCCTTTCCCACATTCAGGCGTTAGATTCCTAAGGACCAAAAAATAATGAATAAATAAATAAAAATAAATGAAAGAAAAGCAAGCCCGGCGCCACACACACCTGTAGCCCATCTACTCTAAAGGCTGAGGCAGAAAGATCGCTTGAGCTCAGGAGTTCGAAGCCAGCCCGGGCAACATAGCGAGACACCATCTCTTAAAAAAAGAATTTATTATTACTATAACAAAAATAAGATTCCGGAAGACAAAGGGCGTAGGGTCCTGGTGGCTTTCGAGGGATTTAAATGGAGAGGCGCCCTTTTATTGCCAAGAATGCAGCCAACATCTCGGTGACGAAGTTGCACCCACCCGACTGACTGGGTTCCAGGCCCAGTTAGCCCTTCTTCGAGCCTGGTCCCTTAAAAGGCGACTCAGGGTGACAGACGTCCGCCTCCGCACCTAGACCAGGCTGCCCCGCAGAAGCGAGACCCACAAGTACCCTATCCGCGGGCCCGCCTGGGATCGCGGCGCCGATGGCCCCGCCCAGCCCCCACACGCCCACTCACCAGCCTAGTGGCCCGGTACGGCCCCGGCCCGACGATGCGGTGCTCCATAGCCCGCCGGCAGCAGCGCCGCACCCGAGCCAGCGCCGATCCCCGCGAGCCGGCGGCTGGACAGTTTGAATCGCGAGCCTCCGGGTTCCGGGCGCTGATTGGATGCCACTGTGACACGTGACCGGAACTACACGGGGGAGGGGCTGCAGTCTCCTAGGAGACCGCTGGCAGCCAGGTAGGGCAAGGGGCAATAGCCTTCAGGGGCGAAGTCGGCGGCCCTCTGTAGCCACACCGCGCGCACGCGCCAGGGCCGGGTGTGACTGATGGCGCACGAGTGTGTCTGGAGCCGCCTGGCGCGCTTCCCGGACTTCCCCCGCAGCCCACCCGGCGCACACGGGCTTTCTCCCACAGAGATCGCTCAAAGTGTGTAATCCAGTGACTGAAACCCAGCTTGCGACTGCATGGGTGAATCCTTGTCCTTCCTACCAAGTGCTCCGTGAACCTAGAGGGGCTGCTGACATTAGGAGTGGGTACTGAAATGAAGCGAGTTGACAGCTTGTACAAGTGGAGGGACATTTAAAAACTAGATAAAAAGCACACGGTCATGACGAGTGTAGATAGTGTGTAAAAGCACTAAAGAGCTGGAAAAGAGCCCGGATTAAACGTGTTTTGTTCTCTTGATAGTATTTTCTCCTCCAATCTGAGTTCTGTTTTGTATCAGACTGAACCCTTCAGATCTCTGCTGAAGAATTGTGAGTCCTTTTTGGCTGCTGAGAATTCTCCTGGGAATTGCTGCTTCGATTTGCAATTACTCAAAGGGACAAATGAGGTCACTGTCTGCCTACGATTCTGTATACTTAAAGTCTGAAGTTCAAAGTTCCGATCTGGTCACCTCAGTGAGTTCCTAGGATAAGACATCATAAGAAAGAGCTGCATAAAAGATCTGATTCCCAAATTTTTTCCATCCTGATATAGCACCTGCCACTCTGCTTCCTCACTTGCTGCTGTAGATTTTTATTTAGCCACATTTAGAAAGCCCAAGAAGATCCCGGACCTATGCATTGCTTTTGTAATCAGAAAAAGCAATAACAATATTTAGTGAACTTTTACCAGAACTTTTTTTTTTTTACACCCCTGAACTCGGTGGAAGGAATCTGCTTATCCTTGGCAAAGGATACCCAGGGATACTTGTATCCTTGACACAGGAGACAGAAGGAGAAAAAGGAATTTTAGAGCCTTGTCCATCGGGGATCTGCTACCACCAACGATGGTAGTGGAACTTTCATATGATACAAAACATTGTGCCCACCATTAAATTATGCAGTTTTCCAGTTCTGTAATGATCAGAGAGTTTGAAGTTCCATGCGTCTGGATGTCAATAATGGCTGGTATTTCTTACTAGCTGACTGACTTCAGGCTAATGATTTAATTCTCCTTTACTCCCTGGTAAAATGGGAATATTGATGATTGTCTTGCACAGTTGTCAGGACTTGATATGATGTGTTTAAAGTACTAAATACAGTGCCCAGCACATAGCAGTAATAAAAAGAACTATCTTTAAAAAAAAAATCATGCCACCTTCTTGAGCATTTTCCCATGAGTCCATTATCAGTGACAGATTAGTTACTAGAAAGACACATCTCTAAAGCATCTACATACCAGAGGCCAAAAAGAGTCTGTGAATGTAGTTCAAATTGGGTTGCTGATCATTTATTACTCTTCTTGCATCTCACACACACACATAAAAGTAAGCAATTTCTCACCCTTCTGTGCCCTAAAAAGCCAATGATTTCTACCTGTCTGATCTATGCTCCAGCCATAGTGGCTTTCCTTTTATTCCTTAAACATGCTAAGTTTGTTCCCACTCCAGCTTTTTCAGTTTTCCTTCAAGGAATGTTCTTGCCCCCCCTAGCACAGCCTTCTCCATCTCACTATTCAGGTCTTAGTTCTAACCCTACCAACCTACAAAACTCTTCCCCGGACTGCCTGTGTACAGAGGTCTCTCACACACATACTGTTTTATTTTCTTCATAGCACTTCTCAAATTAATTAAATTTGTATTCTACATCTGCAATAATGGTTATTAAATAAAAGAGTTCCACTTTCTGGGAATACTTTGGACATTTGCAGGGATGTTTTCAAGTTTTCAAAAATAAGGGAGGGCCCCCAGTGCTCATTTTGTGGGCGGAGACAAGGACAGCTAACCTATGTCCTTTCATGCCTTAGGCCATACAACTACCAATTACCCCATGTTCTTCATGACTTTTTAGTGTCCCAGTGGACATTCAGGTAAATGAAAATCCTGTTGCAGTTATCTGAGTCCAGTTCTATTTTACATATAAATATAAATGTCAAATAGTTTTTTTACATACAAGGATGTTACATCCTCTATTTTGCTTCTTTATAAATTACCCAGTCTCAGGTATTCCTTTATAGGAATGCAAAAGAGATTAAGACAGGCTAGGCACAATGGCTCATGCCTGTAATCTTAGCACTCTGGGAGTCTGAGCCAGGCGGATCGTCTGAGCTCAGGAGCTCGAGAGCAACATGAGCAAGAGCAAGACCCTGTCTCTACTAAAAAGAGAACAACTATCTGGCTGTTGTGGTGGGCAACTATAGTCCCAGCAAGAGGATCACCTGAGCCCAAGAGTTTGAGGTTGCTGTGAGCTCTGATGATGCCATGGCACTCTACCCAGGGCAACAGAGTAAGACTCTGTCTCAAAAAAAAAAAAAAAAAAAAAAAGACCCTTACCAGGAATTAGTTTCATTCATATTACACACTTGAATTCTTTTTTAGCCTTCTGATTAAGGTTTAGCTATTATTATTTTTTTATTAATTGGGATGAATTACATATGAAGCATATGTTTAATCAGATTACCACCCCCCAAAAAAGTTTAACTCCCAGTGGTATCTCAATTAAACCATCAAATTTATTTGTACACTCCAAGTAGAACAATTTTAGTAAATTACAAGGCTTACTCTTCATTGGCACATTTATTTTTTTCTCTCTCCCTCTTTTCTTTTCCTTTTTTTTTTTCCTTTGGCACTTTAAATGTGGGATCCTGTAGAAGCTTTGACTCAGCCTCCAAACATCTACACAAGGTGAGCATACACTGAACACTGGCTGTTTCACCATCACCTGCTTACATGTCACTGGCAGTATTAGGAAATTTCAAGCTGCAGGACCAGAAAGCAGTTGGTGTCAAGTAATTGTGGTGCTAGATGTTGTGTTTCTCAATCACATTGAGTAAGAAGTGGTTGGAGCTGTGCCTTTACTCCCCAGAGGGCTCCTAACTGCCATCCATATTCAGTCCTTTCACTGCCCAGAATGCTTCCTGGCCGGTTGGATGGATCATTTTGAAAGAATTCCTCTGATAAGAGCCAAGTCACTCACTGTTCCCATTAGACTTTAGCCTTTCAGATTTTACTACAGTTTTCATTAACTTGTTCCTATTGGCATTTATGCCATCAAGAAGGTCCATTTGCTGAGGTTCCTAAATGTTTTTAAATCTATAACTTGATTTCTGCTGCTATTGATCCGAACTGTCACCACCCCATTGGGAAATGTTTTCTCAGAACTTGAATCAATACACCATCAGAAGTGTCTTATACTTTGGGATAGGAATAAGATATATGGTAAATATATATTTCTGTTTCATTAAAATTGTTAAAACTGGTCTCGGCACCTGTAGCTCAGCAGCTATGGTGCCAGCCACACACACCTGGAGCTGGTGGGTTCGAATCCAGCCCAGGCCTGCCAAACAACAATAACAACTACAACCAAAAAATAGAAAATAACCAGGCATTGTGGAGAGTGCCTGTAGTCCCAGCTACTTGGGAGGCTGAGGGAAGAGAATCACTTAAGCCCAAGAGTTTGAGATTACCGTGAGCTGTGATGCCACTGCACTCTACTAAGGGCAACACAGTGAGACTCTGTCTCAAAAAAAAAAATTGTTAAAACTGTTGAATTATATTTCTGAATGATAAGTTTATATTTTTATTAAAAAATAAATAAATGCCACATGGCCAGGCACAGGGGCTCACATCTATAATTCTACCAGGAGGCCAAGGCAGGAGGATTGCATGAGGTCAGGAGTTTGAAAACAACCTGAGCAAAAGTAAGATCCCATCTCTACTAAAGGGTGTCATGACAGGTGCCTGTAGTCCCAGCTACCCAGGAGGTAGAGGCAGGAGGTTCACTTGAGCCCAAGAGTTTCAGGTTGCAGCGAGTTATGATGACACTACTGCTGCTCTCTATTTGGGGTGACAGAGCAAGACTCTGTCTCAAACATGCCACAAGAAGTAAAGGACTTACATTCATTCATTAATTCATTTATTCAGCAAGTAGAGTACCTACTATGTGCCAGATACAGTTCCAGCCACTGGAATAATGTGTTAGATAAAATGCAGTTTCCAAGAGCTGACATTAAAGGAAAGGTGATAAGCCAACTATAATATTGATACATAAAATATTTATGTTATATCAGACAGTAATTGAATGTGGGAGAAAAAAGACCAAAGTGTAAAGAGGATGGTAGAAGGGAGATGTTATTTTGGTTCAGGTGGCCAGGGAAGGTACCTTTAATGAAGTGACACTCAATTGGACAATCTGAGTGAAGGAAGAGGTAGCTGTCTAAGGAAGAACCTTCTCAACTGAGAGAATGAGCAGCCTGAGAAAGCTTTAAATAGACACATGCTTCTCACAGCCAGAGAACATGGGAAGGAGGCCAGTGTTAGCTGGAGTAAGTGAAATGGGGAGTGGAGAAGATGGAGTTGAATACAGAGTGGAAGGGGCCAGAGGATTCAGATTTTCTTCTGAATCAGCTGAAATATGTTAGAAAGTTTCGATTGGCAGAGTATCAAGAACTGAAATATAGATACATAGATTTTTTTTTTAAGCATCACCCTGGACACTTGGATAATGGACTGGGACGGGTAAGGCACAAAAGGCAAAAGAGGAGGCAGGAAAACCACCAGAGAAGATGCTGCAATGCTCCAGCAGGACAGAGTTCCTTGGTGTGGTGCTTAGCACATAGTGGCATTTAACAAATATGAATAAACGAGTAAGCAAATGAAACTAAGCTTCAAAAGTTATTCATTCTTTTTCCTATTAGAGATGGGGCCTTGCTCTTATCACCCAGGCTGGAATGCAGTGGCATGTTCATAGATCATTGCAGCCTCGAACTTCTGGGCTCTAGGGATCCACCTGCCTCAGCCTCCTGAGTAGCTGGGATTACAGGTGTGCTGCATCACCACACCCAGCTAAAACCTATTCATTTTTTTCAAGATAAATTTTATTCATTCTGACCATAATTGCTATTTCTCATATGAATGTATTCAACAGAATAATAGCTTTTTATGTTTTCATTTTAATCTATTGAATTTATTTCCGAACTTATTCTTCTATTACCTTTTATCCTTAAAGTTCTCTGAAAAAAAAAAAAAAACCATTCTCTCTAGTTGCTTTTCCCTTTTGATTTTAGGAAAGCACACTCTATACAGACTCCATGCCTTGTGTTATAATCATGTCTTCACTTCCTACCACCTCAAAGTTACACAATAACAGTTCAAAGTTGTCATAAGAAAATCTTTGCCAAGGAATACAGCTAAACTGGTTTTCATGTTTGGGTACTAGCTCAATTTCTGGCACATCATAACTATGCCACATAGCATGTATAGCAAAGTATATTTCTCTACATCTAGAAAAGTGACATAATGAAAAAAGAATTTTTAATTGACATTGGTATATCCAAGAAACATAAGATAAATTAGAGGAGGAAGATCCTGGAGACAGGGAAGCTATTTTGAAGATGGAGGAATATAGGCCTGAAATTCCAAGAGCAATAATAGAGTGTTATGTGAAAATAGCAGTGTAATCTTGGACAAGACTCAACTTGTCTGAATATCAGTTTCCTCATCAGTAAAACAGAAATATTGACTCTATTGCCTCAGGGTTGTTGAAAGACTTAATTGAAAAAAATATAGGGTGGCACCTGTGGCTCAGTGAGTAGGGTGCCGGCCCCATATATGAAGGGTGGCAGGTTCAAACCTGGTCCTGGCCAGCTAAACAGCAATGAATATTGCAACAAAAAGTAGCCAGGCATTGTGGTGGGTGCCTGTAGTCCCAGTTACTCGGGAGGTTGAAGCAAGAGATTGTTTAAGCCCAAGAGTTGGAGGTTGCTGTGAGCTGTGACACCACAGCACTCTACTGAGGGTGACAAAGTGAGACTCTGTCTCAAAAAAAAAAAAGAAAGAAAGAAAGAAAAAGAAAAAGTATATACAAAACTCAGAATTCTGTTGCTTATGTGGTAGACAAAATTCAAAGATAGCTCCTATATATCCTATATCCTATACCTAGAGAGACAGAGATGGATGAAGATTTATTATAAGGAACTGGCTCACTAAGTATTGAGGCTGAGAAGACCCAAGATATGTAGTTGGCAAGCTGAAAACTCGAAGAATAGTTGAAGTCCATGTTCAAAGCCCTGAAACACAGGACCAATGGTATAGTTCTAGTCTGAAGGTTGGCAGGCTCAAGACCAGGAAGAGCAAGTGTGTGTTCTAGTTAGAGTAAAGATAGGAAAAAAACAGTGTCCCAGCTTGAAGGCAGCTAGGCAGAAGAAATTCCCTCCTATTCAAGGGAGAGTCAATCTTTTGTTATACTCAGGCCTTCAACTGATTAATGTGGCCCACCTATAGTAGGTAGTACAAACCACTTTAACTCAGTCTATCAAGTTAAATGTTAAACTCACCAAAAATCCTTTCATAGGCAGAAGAAATTCACTCTTATTCAAGGGAGAGTCAGTCTTTTGTTTATACTCAGGCCTTTAACTGATTGGATATAGCCCAGCTGTATTAGAGAGGGCAATCCACTTTAAATTAGTCTATCAAATTAAATCTTAAACTCATCAAAAACACCCTCACATAAACACCCAGAAAAATATTTGACCAAATATCTAGGCACCCTGTGGCCCAGTCAATTTGCCGCATAAAGTTAGCTATCACAACCCCTGAGATTCCCAGCCCCTGATATGCACAGATCTTCTTCCAGTTATGCAACCAAACACTAATTTAAGTACTGCTGTGAAGGAATTGCACATGTAATTAGGACCCAAATTAGTTGACCTTGAGATAGGACAAATATCAAGGAGGGTCTACCTAATCACTTGAGTCCTTGAAAAGGAGAGTTTTCTCTCCAGCTGGTTGTAGAAAAGAAGTTGAAACTGAATTTCACCAGCCAGAATGAGCTTGGATGCAGATTTTTCCCTAGAGCCTCAACAGAAGAATTCAACTTGACTAATGCCTTGATTTCAGCCTTGATACTGACACTCTGAGCAGGGAGACAGCCACATCATGCCAAATTTCTGACCTACTGGACTGTAATCCATGGGTATTGTTCAAAATCCAGTAAATTTCTAATTTCATATGTACCAATAGAAAGCTGATATACAGGGTTGTGCCTGTGGCTCAGTGAGTAAGGTACTGGCCCCATATACCAAGGGTGGCGGGTTTCAACCCGGCCCCGGCCAAACTGCAACAACAAAAAAATAGCCGGGCGTTGTGGTGGGCGCCTGTAGTCCCAGCTACTTGGGAGGCTAAGGCAAGAGAATCGCCTAAGCCCAGGAGTTGTAGGTTACTATGAGCTGTGATGCCACAGCACTCTACCGAGGGTGATAAAATGAGACTGTCTCTAAAAAAAAAAAAAGAAAGAAAGAAAGAAAGAAAGAAAGAAAGAAAGAAAGAAAGAAAGAAAGAAAGCTGATATACATTTTACATAAAAAAATCTCAAATGCTTGTTCTAGCTATTGCATGAAAGTAGCAAGAATGGAAGAAATGTCCATAATGAGTGATTAGTTATAAGTGATGGGGAAGAAAAAATAAAAAATCCATCCAAATGTTATCTGGAAGACTGGCAGAAAGATTATATGATTAACAACAACAAATAGGGCTCAGCACCTGTGGCTCAAGCGGCTAAGGCACCAGCCACATACACCTAAGGTGGCAGGTTCTAACCCATCCCAGGCCCACCAAACAACAATGACGGCTGCAACCAAAAACTAGCCGGGCGTTGTGGCAGGCGCCTGTGGTCCCAGCTACTTGGGAGGCTGAGGCAGGAGACTCACTTGAGCCCAGGAGTTAGAGGTTGCTGTGAGCTGTGATGCCACGGCATTCTACCCAGGGGGACAGCTTGAGGCTCTCTCTCAAAAACAAAAACAAAAAAACAAATAGGAGAAGCAAGAAGGAGCATGGAGAAGGGGGCCTTAGACTCTATCATGCATAAAAATCACCAAATAGCTTGTTTAAAATTTAATCTTTTGTATTCTACCTGCAGAAGTACCTAGATTCCACAGGTTATTTATGGTTTCAACTACATGCTAACAGCTCCATAGACCCATGACAGGTCCATATTTCTAACCTTGATTAGACAAAAACCTAAAACTCCCACTTTGGAGGCTTGTGTGTAAGGCAATGCTAGCCAGCTTGTAAGACAGCCTAGTCAACCAGCCACAATCCTCAGTTCACTACAACTTTGCTATGTTATAGGGAAAATATCATGTTATACTGATATTCAAGAATTCATGCAAGTCATTGGACTTGTCCCTCGCAAATGCCAAAAGCCAAAAGAAGTTGGGATTTAAATATGCAGGATTTGATTGCAGTGAAACATCCAAATTGAGGTGACTCAGAGATGAAAATATTAGAATAAGAGGTCCAGGGTACAGTTGAGGAGTTTGAGGGAAGAAGAATAGAGAGAAACAGAGGACCCCTCCAATGTCTCATGTCAGCCTTTTGATTTACTACCTTAATTGACCTGTTTCATTGGCCCTCAATCCTGCTGCTTTACCCCTATATAAAGACTTGTCTGCCCACACTTGATACTTCACTTACTTTAGTCCCTCAGCCTTCCATGGGCCTACCATCATTCTGTTAGAAGCTTCCTACTCTTGGTTCTTGAATCCATCCCTCTAGGCCAGTGGTTCTTAACCTTCCTAATGCCGTGGCCCTTTAATATAGTCCCTGTGGGTCACAACCCACAGGTTGAGAACCGCTGCGCTAGGCCAAACTGCAACAACAAAAAAATAGCCAAGCGTTGTGTCGGGCGCCCGTAGTTCCAGCTACTTGGGAGGCTTAAGGCAAGAGAATTACCTAAGCCCGCTCTGGACATCCATGAAAGACCATCTCCTCTATTTCACTCTTAAAGGCAAAACATTCAAGTTTTTGCCTGAACAGAATTATAAATTATTACATGTTATTGAACTTTTGGGTAGCTGACAAATGGTCAAAGGATATACTTTTACTAGATCAGTTATTTGATCCATAGCACCTAAGTTCAATTTTAAGAGAAATCTAAAAAGTAGGATAAAATTATTGACATTTTTAATAAGATTCAACACAAATGGTCCCTAGAATAGCAAATGTATAACATAACTGGGAAAAATTCAATTTACTGAAAGGGAGCGGGTAGGGAATGTACAGAACTTTTGGAAAATAGTGCTTGTAAGTAGTAGGGTCCTCAGGGCAGGGATTGCTTCCTGCAGGGAAGATTTCACAGGGATAGTAGCAGCAACAGCAGTGGATCCCGGGACCCTAGGCCCATGAACCACAAACACACACAGGAGTCCAGAATCAGAAGTGGAACGGTGCTCAGCATCACTAAGCAAGAAACAGGATGAAATGGAGATTGGGAGTCAAAAGCAGCTGGGGAACAAGGAAGGTCTGTGAGCTGGGGTTGGGACAGGGTATCTGCATGTGTTGGCCTGTCTTGAAGGGCTGACAAAGGCAACAATGCTGATTGTGTTGCCTGCAACACTGCTGCCCTTCTTTTCTGTCAGAGTCAAGCAACTGAAACTGGTTTGAACATTCAAAACAAAAGTGTGTTAAGCTTTTGTCCTTATTGGTGATGATTACTTTATATTTTACTTTATATATGATTACTGTATTTTTTTCTCTTGTATATTCCTGACACAGATTTTTCTTTGTTTCTTTCCTTTTTCTACTTTTTTTAATTTTCAAAGTTTTGAATGATCGTTCAAATATTTGCTTATCGTTTAATTGTACTAAACATTGTGAATTTGATACATCCTCTATGGTAGAAACAATACACATTTTTAAAATCCAGTTTTTAGAGCAGTCTAGGCTCACAGCAAAGTTGAGAGGAAGATACACTGATTTCCCACACACCCCCAGCCCCAATATGTGCAGCTCTTCTCCCATTATCAATATCCCCCACCAGAGTGGTCCATTTGTTATGATTAATTTTTTTACTTTTCACTGGATTGTAACATATACTGAGAAAAGTGCACAGATCATCTGTATATGGTTCGGTGAATTTGCACAAACTAAACACATTCGTCAGATCAAGAAACAAACTGTGAACAACAGCCCTATTCCAGCAGTTCCATGGGGTAATAGTGAGCACTCTAGATTCTGAATCCAGCCATCCAAATTTAAGAAACAAAGCATGACGGCAAGCACCTTGCCTCTCCACACTCCATTCTCTAAGGGGAACTAGTACAGATCTTTTACTATGTAAGAAAAAAGAGAAGCAAGAAAGTGTCTCCCAGACCAGAGAGAGAACAGGTGCTTTGTCACAAATTACCAGGCATTTAGTCCATCTACATACATTGTAACCCCAAAACCAACTTTAAAAAGTGAAGAAGGAGATGAAAGAATTTTATTTAAGGGACAAAATTCTTACAGCATTCACTTCCAGCTTTGACTAGATATAGCATTTGTAGATTTTCCCCTTTTCATTTAAAACTGCAGAGAGACTTTTCTAGACACTCAAATTTATTTAGCTGCTTTCTCTGAAAAGTCTCTGGATTGCTCCTAAAATTAAGTGACAGGGCAGTAGCTTGATTCCATTTTCAATCAATAATTAATAGGAAGGGTGGCTGTGCAGAGTTCACTATGAAGTTGCCCCCAAACCTGCCTACAAAGCAGAATCCCGGAGACTCTTTAAAAAAAACAGTTGCCAACGGGCGGTGCCTGAGGCTCAGAGGAGTAGGGCACCGGCCCCATATGCCGGAGGTGGTGGGTTCAAACCCAGCCCTGACCAAAAACTGAAAAAAAAAAAAAAAAAAACAGTTGCCAATGCCTCACTCCAGAGCAGAGGTTCTCACCTGTGGGTCGCAACCCACAGGAACTGTATTCAAGGGCCACAGCATTAGGAAGGTTGAGAACCACTGCTCCAGACTTCCTGAATGTAGCTCCCTCAGGCAGAGGGAGCTATCTCTGTAGCCAAGGATAGAGGCCCCAGCAGAAGAGGGGCTGGAAGATGGTAGGGGTAAAGGCTCCCATATTTTAAGAGCCCCTATGAGCATTTGATAGGGGCTTCTGAGCCTGATCCTATTGCAAATTTGGGGCCCCAGGTGGGTTTCTTTCCTCCTTGTCCGACGTTGAGAATAAAAACGTATTGCACTGGTAAACAGATTTCCACATGGAGAGGCTGCCTTAGAGCAGAGGTTCTCAAACTTGTCTACAAATTAGAATCACATGGGGATTTCAAAACCACGGATGACTGTGCTCCACTTCCATAGCCTGTGATTTCATTGTTCTGGGGTTAGGGACACAGGATCCCCAGGTGATTCAAATGTGCGATCCAGTTTGAGAACCACTGGCCACAGGAACATTTCAGGTCTTGCAACTTCTCTGAATAGGTAGTTTAGGAAGTAAACCTGTGCAAACAAGATCCAGATGCTTCTGGGTTCTCTGTGAGATCTGCCAGCTTACTAAGTCTACCAATTGTATTCTGCTGTTCTCAGCCATAAATTTTACAAGAACAGGCCTTAAGTAAGGAACAGAGGGAGCAGGAAATGGGGGAAGTCTCTGCTTGTCCAGGAGCGACTATGACAAGGTAATTATGTCTAATTCAGGTATGAGGAAATATCAGCAAACCCATTTAGTCATAGGCCTAGAGCCATCTTCTCACCATTTCCCTACCTTCTTATTTGAAAAAATTTCAAACCGGGCAGTGCCTGTTGCTCAGTGGGTAGGGCACCAGCCCGGCCCCATAAACCAAGGGTGGTGGGTTCGAACCCGGCCCCAGCCAAACTGCAACAAAAAAATAGGCAGGCGTTGTGGTGGGCACCTGTAGTCCCAGGTACTGGGGAGGCTGAGGCAAGAGAATCGCCTAAGCCCATGAGTTTGAGGTTGCTGTGAGCTGTGTGATGCCACAGCACTCTACAGAGGGTGATAAAGTGAGACTGTCTCTACAAAAAAAAAAAAAAAATTTCAAACCCATAGAAAAGTTAAAAAAAAAAAAACTCCAATGATACCTTTATTCCTCCACCGACATTCCTATTGATTGTTTATATTTTGATCCATTTGACACACATGTACCCTCCCCCGCTTTTTTTTTTTTTTTTTTTTGCTGGAACCTTTAATAGCACAGGTTTGAAATATGCAGCTCCAATTATATGCAAATCCTCTTCAGAAAAGTTACACTGTAGGTTGGGCAAGATGGCTCATGTCTGCAACCCTAGCACTCTGGGAGACTAAGGCAGGTGGATTGCTTGAGTTCAGGAGTTTGAGAACAGCCTGAACAAGAGCGAGACCTTGTCTCTAAAAATAGCCAGACGTTGTGGTGGGTGCCTGTAGCTGCTCAGGAGGCTAAAACAAGAGAATCACTTGAGCCAAGGAGTTGGAGGTTGCTGTGAACTATGACATCACAGCGCTCTACCGAGGCCAACAAAGGGAGACTCTGTCTCAAAACAAAACAGAAACATTACATGACTGTGCCTGCCTCTCCTGCTTCCCTTTCTATCTTTCCACCTCTGTGGTCCCCGAGACGGAAAACCCACACTTCCTCTCCCTCCTCCTCAGCCTACTCAATGTGAAGATGATGAGGATAAAAATCTTTGACTTTATTTTCCACTTAATGAATCATGAATGTATTTTTTCTTCCTTATGATTTTCTCAATATTTTCTCTTCTCTAGTTTATTATAATAATCCAAAGGAGTAGGGCGCTGGCCCCATATGCTGGAGGTGGTGGGTTCAAACCAAGCCCAGGCCAAAACTCAAAAAAAAATAATAATAATCCAGCATAGAATACATACAACATATAAAACATGAAAGCTTATAGTCCAATTTTTTTTTTTTTTTTTGAGACAGAGCCTCAAGCTGTCCCCCTGGGTAGAGTGTCGTGGCATTACAGCTCACAGCAACCTCCAACTCCTGGGCTCAAGCAAGTCTCCTGTCTCCGCCTCCCAAGTAGCTGGGACCACAGGTGCCCGCCACAACGCCCGGCTATTTTTTGGTTGCAGTTGTCGTTGTTTGGCGGGTCCGGGCTGGGGATTCGAACCCGCCACCTTAGGTGTACGTGGCTAGCGCCTTAGCCAGTTGAGCTATAGGCGCCGAGCCTTATAGTCCAATTTTTGATGAGCCAAAAGATACAGTATTACCTAATATATGGGGTCCATATTTAAATTTTCCACTTTACCTCAAAATTTTCTTTACAGGTCCCACATACTTCATCTAGTTTTCTGTTTCTTTACTCTCCACCACCTAGAATAGTCTCTCTCCTTTTTATTAAGCATTGACAAATGTGAAAAGTCTAGATTACTTGTATCATAGAATGCCTCATAAATGATGGTTTCTTATGATGAGATTCATGCTGAACATTTAGAAAGAGTATGTTGAAGACGTGTGTTTCCAGCTGCCTCACATCGGGAAGAGCAGTGTTGGTGTGTCCCAGTATCCAGGATGCTAAATTTAATCACTTGGGTAGGGTAGTACCCACCAGATCTCTCTACTGTAAAGATAATCTTTTTTCCTTTATACTTAGTAAGTAATCTGTGGAGTGATATTGTGAGACCATACAAATCCTATTCCCCAACAAACTTTCACCCAGTGGTTTTTGATAACCTTTACAAGTTAGTACATTGCTGGTGGCAAATAGAGATTGTCTAATTCTTCCATTCTGTCACATTTTTTAACAGCCATTCTTCAGTTAAGAGAACTTTCCTCCCCTCCTCTCCACTGCCCACTTACAGACTCCTGAATTTTTTATTTCGTGAATTATGATTCATTACTGTCACTTTTCTTTTTGAAACCAGCACTATGTCCTTTTGATACACACATGTCACTTTAGTTGTTGAGTACCATCTTTATTTCTGCCATAACAAGATGTTTAAAGCTCATCTTATACATTGCCTGCTCCAGACCTGAAACCAAACGTTTCTCTAGGGAGCCCTTAGTCCTTTTAATAGGAAATGGCATTTATTTCTCATACTGGTTCTCTTTAGTAATAGCAGAGAGGTTCTTATTGCTATTTGCCTGGCTCCTTCATCTATCTCTAAATTCATTACAAACTCAAGAAAAGGGGGAGATAAGGTGTTATCTATTGACTCCCTTAAACTTCAACACTGACCCAAGTGTGATACAGAAAGGATTCACATCTTTTCTCTTATATTTCTGTATTGATCCAGCAAATATTTTCTGAACCCTCTGTGCAGGGTTTTACTAAGCACAGAGGGTAAAATTTTAAGCCAGACATACACAGTCCTGGTCTTCACAGAGCTTAGCCTTAGTATGGAGGAAAAATGTGAATCAAATGATCCAATATTAACTAAAAATAGTGTTAAGTGGTCAAAAATTAGGCATACTGAGATTTAGGTGTTTAATAGGGATTCTGATAAACTCTAGATAGTTGGGAAGAGTGTTCTCTAAAATATAAACTTTATCTAATGTGTGAAAAATAAATAGAACTTACTCAGGCCAAGAGTAAAGGCTTTATTCTCTAGGTAGTTGGAAAGAGACTTCCCTAAAACATAAATTGAAATCTGACGTGTGAAAAATGGGTAGAAGTTACTCAGGCCAGGAGTAAAGGTATATATGTATATATGGGTGAGCGGGCGGAATAGCTGGGTCATAGAGGAAGTGAGTCAAGCCAGCTGGTTCCAGACAAGGGCAGAGAGAAACTTGGAATATTTGAAAAACTAAAAGAATGCTAAGGTCTTTATATGTAATACAGCAGCTGTGGCTAAAGGACAGGGCAGAGGCAGACTCCATAGAGCCTGGAGGGCAAGCTAAGGGTTTTAGTCTAGTCTTTGTTCTCAGTATAATAGGAAGCCATTAAGGGCTTAAACAGGACAGAGGCATAATCACATCTATATTTTAAAATGAATATTGAATAATATAAAAAAGATTAGCTGGGTCAAGAGTGCACTTCAGTCTTACAGCTGGAATGCCCTTTGCAATATAGTTCAGAGAGAGCTGACAAGTAGCATATTCTAGGGTGGTGGCTGTGAAATGTCACTGTCACTTCCTGTCACTGAATAAACACACACCCATTTTTCGGCTCTCTAAAGACTTCTGGCTCGGCGCCTATAGCTCAACCAGCTAAGGTGCCAGCCACGTACATCTAAGGTGGCAGGTTCGAATCCCCAGCCCGGACCCACCAAACAA
>NW_003852400.1:37017126-37026816 GCF_000181295.1 Otolemur garnettii | reverse complement strand
AAAAAAAAAAAAAAAAAAAAAGACTTCTACAGACTTTTAGATTTCTTCTAAAGAAATCTAGTTAATGGGCTCGTTCCTAACCTGTCCATCCCAGCCCCTCTCTGTTCTTTTTTCTTTTATGCCTAATAGGGAAATAAATACAAAAGTGAGATTTAAGTTGATAAAGAAACTTCAGGAACACTGCCACTAAACAAACAGACTTCAAAAGTCAGGTGGAGAGGCTCTGGGGAAAGGGAAAGAGAGGGGGTGGGATCTCTGAGGAGGAGGAGGGCAGGGTGGGTAAGAGGAGAGGAGGGAAAGGCCTGAGGAGAGAGCACACCCTCCTTCTCCCCTACTCCAAAGGATCTGCTCTTTGCCATCAGTGGCACCACTAGAATCAGGTCTGTTCCAGCACTGGAAATGGTCTGAAACAGAGAGCAGTGGTAATGGTAAAGGGTTATCACCAGGCCCGGTGCAATGGCTCACACCTATAATCCTGGCATCTGGGGAGGCTGAGGTGTGAGACTCCCTGAGGGCCAGGAGTTCAAGACCAGTTTGAGCAACATAGTAAGATCCTGTCTGTACCAAAAATAGGGGAAAACATATAACTGAGTGTGGTGGAGCATACCTAAAGTCCCAGCTACTAGAAAGGCTGATGCAGGAGGATCACCTGAGACCAGGATTTTGAGGTTGCAGTGAGCTATGATTGAGAGAGGATACGGGAGAAAGGCGAGGTCTAGGACAACAGGTCTTCTCAAGGAGACCAAAGGATCCTCTCCATGGTGACTCAGCTCTTGGGAATTTGTAAACTTAAATTTCTGGAACTTGGAAATGTACAAGTTCTGTGAAATCCTGTATTCTGTAGGGGCTGGAATAGCATCTCCCGCTTGATTCAAACTGGCCAATGAGAAGGGGACCTGTGGGGTGGAACTTTTTGACTGTCCATAAAAAGAGAAAGACCAAGCCAGTTGGGTAGCAAGGCCATTTGGAATTCTTCTATGCCATAGGTCCCGGCCGGTAAATAAAGCCCTTTCTCTTATAAACGTGGTGTTTGGGTGCTCTTTCTCTCCCTTGGGCCTCGTCTTCCTGCAACATGATAATGCCACTGTACTCTTGCTGGGGTAACAGAGCAAGACCCATTCTAAAAAACAAATGTTGAGGAAGGACTAGGATCTATAGCAAGGTAGGAACAGGTGATGTGTAACAGATGGAGAATTTTAGCAACAATAGCTAAGAGGAAGGGAGCCAGAGAGGAACCTGAATGATTCTTTAAAATTATATAAAATTCTTATGCTATGCGAAAGTGTTCTAAAGATCTATGAAACTCAAATGCTCCCCAAGTCCTTTTACAATGCTAGTGTAACTGATACTAAAACCGATAGACATAGCAAAAGCAGAGGAGAAAGGAGGAACATAAAAACCACGGTTGAACCACTTTTAAGTGTACAGTTTAGTCGTGTTAAGTGATTCATGCAGTTGTGCAACTGATCTCCAGAACACTTTTCATCTTACAAAATTGAAATTCTGCACCCATTCAACACCAATGCCCCCCATCACCGTCCCTCTAATCCCTGATGACCACCACACTACTTTCTCTATGAATTTGATTATGCTAAGTACCTCAGTAATTAGAGTCACACAGCATTTGTCTTTTGGTGACTGGCTTATTCAGTACCATGTCCTCGAGGTTTATCTGTGTTGTAGCATGTGTCAGAATTTTTTTCTTTTTTAAAGCTGAATGGTATTCTGTTGTATGTATTTGTCTACTCTCTCATCCGGTAATAAATGTTTGGGTATCTTCCACCTTTTGGCTATCGTGAATAATGCTGCTATTAACACGAGCATATATCCAAAAGTAGAATTGCTAGATCAAATAGTAATTCTATTTTTAGGTTTTTGAGAGACCACCATACTGCTTCTCATAGGGACTGTACCATTTCACAATTCAACAGGGCACAAGGGTTCTAGTTTCTCCACATCCTCTCCAACACTTATTATTTTCTTTTTGTTGAAATAGTAGTCATCCTGGCACCTGTCTGCCAGCCACGTGCACCAAGGGTGATGGGTTTGAACCCGGCCCTGGCCTGCTAAACAATGACAACTGCAACAACAACAACAACAAAAATAGAGGGCATTGTGGCAGGCGCCTGTCGTCCCAGCTACTTGGGAGGCTGAGGCAAGAGAATCTCTTAAGCCCAAGAATTTGAGGTTGCTATGAGCTGTGACGCCACGGCACTCTACCGAGGGTGACATAGTGGAACTCTGGGGAGAAAAAGTAATAGTAGTCATCCTAATGGGTGTGTGGTTATTTTAATACGAACGCTTCACAAATTTGTGTGTCACCCATAGGAGCAGTGCTAATCTTCTCTGTATCTTCCCAATGTTAGCATATGTGCTGCTGAAGAGAGCATGGTGTGTGGCTATTTTTAAAGTACAAATGTTTATTTCATGTGGAAATTAGAGATATAGAAAACATAAAAATGAACATAAAACCAAAAATGTTTTTAAACATTTTTAAGTGCCACATTTTAAAATAAAAAAAGCAAAAGGCTGCTATGTAAATACAAAAGAGCCCTTGTTAAAAAAAAAAAATACAAACACTTTAATAGACAAGCAGGCAAAGGACAGGCACAGGAAGATTGCAAGAGATAAAACAGAAGTAGCTAATAAACATATAAAAGGCTGGGTGCTGGGTGATGGGGACACAGGAATGGGATTCTGTCTACCTCTCTGATGATCTCAGATGTCCTGAGGGCGAAGGAGTCTCATGCTCCTCCCATAGCAGACAGGTGTCAAGGGCACTTCTTCAGGGACTGTAACTCCAATTGGTTGATCTGTTTAATATAAGAATGGTGGCTGGACAGCCAGAGAAAACATTTTCTTCCCCAAACCAAAAACAATGACATATTGGGAATGCTCCATGGAAGACATGGAAAAGAATGGAGTCCTTAAAAATTTCTGCAAACATGCATGAATACAGTCACATCAGTTACCTACTCAAACTTCACTTCTTAGTGTCTCAGTAATAGAATCTGATTTATTGGAGATAATCGTATACCATCTAGAAAATTAGATGGAAAATTTTCCAGCTTTCCTTGCAGCGAAGGGTGACCATGAGACAGTGTTGACCACTGAGATGCAGGTAGAAGTAGCTGGGACCTCTTTTAGGAGGAAGCAGACCTAGACTCCACCTCATTTGGTACTCTTGGAGGCATATGAAGACATACTCTTTGTGGCACACAGAATATGCAGGCTTTCTCTGTGCCTCAACCCTCCCCAGAGCACTGAGCCATTTGGGATGATGCTTTACAACAGACAGCAACCACAATCTGTTACACCCAACTGCTTCCAACAAGGAGATATTGTGAAACAGTGGCCATGGGGAGCCTCGGGCTCTGTGTAAAGGACTCTTCTCCAGAGCTTCTCATAACCAGATCGATAATCCTGTTCTGATCAAAAATCTTCAGTGACTCTCAGTGAATATTCTTTATTATTTCAGTAACACTACTTAACATCAGGAAAACAGATAATGCAAATCTGTAATAAACTTTTCATCTGACAGCATGTATGCTGCCTTAGTTTTCATAAAATTTTTATGTAGGCCTGCCTTTTAAAAAAGTTTATTTCAGATTAATATGAAGGTACAAAAATTAGATTATAATATTCGCATTTGTTAGGCAAGGTCTCTGTTGTAGTTGTGCCCCCTACCTTGTGCCCATTAGGTGGGAGCACACGGATCCTCCTCTTTCCTGCCCTCTGCTCCTCTTTCAACCCCCTCCCCTTAACTTGAATTGAACTGAGTTTTTCTCCTGTGTCGGGGTGTATTAGCTCATCTACTATAGGCCTGTCTTTTTCTAACTATGCTGCGTACTCCTGAAGGGCAGGGACCATTTCCATTTCTTCTCTCAACACTTAGATCCAGTGAGTGCTCTTAAGTACTGATGGACTGCTGGTGAAAAATCATTTCCATAACTTCCATCATTTTGATTCCTAACTTGGAATTTAAAATAACATCTTATGGAACATTATAATAAACAAAATGCTTTTCAAAATCTGGAAAATTCCAAACTACACAAAAGTAGAGAGAAGAGGATAACAAATTCTTATGAACCAAACCAATTGCTCAACTTTAACGGTCATCAACACCTCCCTTTCGTTTCACTAGAGCGTCTGAAAGTGACAGCCTATTATTTTACATAGACATACTTCAGAGTATTTCTCTCAAGGACAAGGACTTTTAAAATACATCTACAATAATCACACTCCATAATAATAATTTCTTACTATCTTTTAATATTTAGCTCATGTTTAGTTTTATCTAGTTGTTACAAAAATGTCCATTTACGATTGGATCTATTCCAATCAGGATCCAAATGACATTTGGTTAGTATATATTAAGTCTTTTTTCATCTACAAAAGTTCCCTTCTCTGTTTCTTCTTTTAAATGCCATTTATTTAAGAAACATTTGTCCTATAGAATTTCCTACATTCAGGATTTGGCTGATTGTATCATCTTAGTGTCTTTATTTAAGACAAAGTCCCAAACTGTTGCCCTGGGTAGAGTGCCGTGGTGTCACAGCTCACAGCAACCTCAAACTCTTGGGCTTAAGTGATTCTCTTGCCTCCGCCTCCCAAGTAGCTGGGACTACAGGCGCCCGCCATAACACCCAGCTTTTTTTTTTTTTTTTTTTTGCAGTTGTCATCGTTTTTTTAGTTGTCCTGGGCGGGGTTCAAGCCCACCAACTCTACTGGCGCCACCTGTGTCTTCTAACTCTTTCCTCTATCCACTGTATTTCCTATAACTGGTAGTTCAGATATAGAGGATTGATTAGATTTAAGCTTTAAGAAATTTTTTTTGGCAAGAATACTTCGTAGTATTAGAGCACATTAAGAGAAACAATATCTGGTTATTTTACTTTGAGTGACATTAAAGATTGATTCAAGGGTTCAGGTGGTGTTAGTCTAAGTCATTCACTATAAACTTCCCCATCAACATTTCACCTAATTGTTTTAGCAACCAGTGATGATGATTATTGGCTAGAGTGATTATTTCAGTAGGAATGGCAAAACTATTCTTTTATAATTTGATATTCATTTTCATGAAATTATGTACATCTTTTTTTTTGAGACAAGAGTCTCACTTATTAACCCTCAGTAGAGTGCTGTGTTGTCACAGCTCATAGCAACTCCAACTCCTTGGGCTTAAGCGATTCTCATGTCTCAGCCTCCCGAGTAGCTGGGACTACAGGCACCCAATGCAACACCCGGCTATTTTTTTGTTGCAGTTTGACCGGGGCTGGGTTTGAACCCGCCACCCTTGGTATATGGGGCCAGTGCCTTACCCACTGAGCCACAGGCACTGCCTGAAATTATGTACATCTTAAACACACAATGAAAATTCAAATTCCTTCACAGAGCCTTTCCCTGTTTGCAAATGGCAGGACTGTCATCACCCAGCATCTATCATCTGCTGCTCTCTAGCTTCATTTCATCGACCAATCTGTAAGCTCCAGGAGTTCCCAGCTCTACGCTAGGCAACAGGACTCTGATCACAGCCTGTGCGCAACACATATGTAAAATACTTTGATTTGGTGAGTGTTCCAATTAAAAGCCACTTATGCATACAAACACACGCAGCTAGATTCTGAAATGAGATACACACACATATACATGCAATACAACAAATTTATTATATTACACAGAGAAAAACAAACCCACACTTTGACAACATTCACAGAGTTTTCCAGTCTTTAAAAAGTTAACAGAAATAAGGGATAATTGAGAGAATATAGCTCATAATTTTATAATTTATCTAAGAACATAGTACACTCAAAGATTCTATTTAATAAGAATTAAGACTGTAAAATGGCAATGTCCCATAGATATTTAAAAATCTATATTTGTATTTATTTACATTATAGATACAGATCCTCAAGGATTCATAGAGCTTTGTGTAATAAACTAGATTTTATAACTGGGCTTTTTGTTAGGTAAGCAAATCTTTAGGCAATAAAGTCCTGAAAAGTGAGATGAAACCTCAGTAGAAACTCTGAGACCACACAGAATCCTTTTAATAAAATATTGCCCATACAAATTCTATATCCAGTGACATTCACTTTGATCTACTGAGGTTTATATGGAGGATACTCCTGCTAGCTGTGATTTTTTTTTTTTTTGGTAGTATTCTACCTCTCCACTTCTGTTCATATAATTGAGAGGGTGGTTTTATCAAATGTTAGTTCAGAGGCAAGTCAAACATTTTAAAGACTACAGGAAAGTTAAGGAGGTTGTATGATGCAGATCAGAAAGCATATAAGAAATAAATCAGGCTCTCCGGTTTTATCTTTTATTTTTACCTCCTTCCTTTTGGTCTTTACCCCATTTGTAATTTTTTGAAAATTATGTTATGCTGCTGGGCGCAGTGGCTCACACCGGTAATTCTAGCACTCTGGTAGGCCGAGTTGGGTGGGTCTCCTGAGCTCAGGAGTTCGAGACCAGCCTGAGCCAGCGTGAGACCCCATCGCTAAAAAAAGCCCAGCGTTGTGGTGGGCCCTTGGAGTCCCTGCTACTTGAGAGGCTGAAGCAAGGGGATCACTTGAGCCCAAGAGTTTAAGGTTGCTGTGAGCTAGACAGCACTCTACCGAGGGCAACAAAGTGAGACTTTGTCTCAAAAAAAAAAAAAGAGAGAAAGACAATTATGTGCATGTATAATAGTATAATAGCACCTACCACAGGTTCTCATTTTAGCACAGGGTGGATATGAAGATGTAAAACTGAAAAACATTTAAGGAATTCTGAGATCTTTACAGTGAAATAAATTAGAGGAGCTGTTTCTTTCAGCTCTGCTCTCTTGTTCTTTATTCTTCACTAAAAACCATGAAATTCTCTCACTTATCCTCCCTTGTCTTCTCATACTGGAAGCAAGTGAAATCACAAAAGGTCACTTAAAGGCAAATACATGTACATAAATCTGGTCACGGTGAGGATAAAAGGCCATGATATCGAGTAAGACTTAGGTTTTGCTGTACAATAAATATCCCTGCGTGTTACACAATAGCGGGGGGCTGTAAGTACTAATTGTTTAAAGTCTTACAAACATAAGCAGTCTTTTAAATTTGCATAGAAATAAAACAAGAAAAAAAAACTATAGAGAAAAATTCACAAATGTCCAAATATTATTTTTTCCTGGACAAAACTCTATTGACCAGTAGTTTTGCCAACAGAGTAGTTTTCTGACAAGAAAATATTAAGAACAAGAGAATTTTAGAAACTAGGAATTTTAAAGAAACAAAACCTATATTGAGTTCAGTCCTTCATTATATAAGGTATATAGGTCTGAAAAAAAGAAATCCAGGTTGTTAATTAATTTACAATTCCAGAAAATACTTTTTCATGCAATGTATCTACAACACTAACTATATAATCTATAGCTATTATGTAGTCTGTTTTTCTCTCAAAGCAGAACAGCCCTTACTTACATAATGGAATCTTGCCCCAGATAGCGTCTGTGCCACCATTTCCCTCCACTGGCTTCATAAGGCACTCTGACATCTGAAAATTGTGTACAATGGGTTCTCTACAATTATTTATGATTTAGGGTACCTGCAGTGTTCTAATGATATGAACATTTAGGAAGTTAGCCAATATATATCTAAACAAGACAATACTTTAAGCCAAGGCAACGTGAGAAAATATAATAAAACAAATAACAGATCTGTAGATAACCAAACTACACAGTACTTTTTTCATTAACAAATTCACCTCTTTCCAGAGATCAAAGTTAATGATAAAATTGTAATAGTAAAAGCGAAGTGTTTGGTGAACCTATCAAAACAAATCACCTTATTTTCAAAATGATATTAACATTAAGGTTTCACTGAAAGGATTGTTACTTTAAAACAGTGTATACAACCGAAGTGTTTTATGTACCACAAAAGGGAAGTCTTGACAGCAAAACTGGTGGTGGCTACTCAAAAGAGTCAATAAAAATTATCATTAGTGATATGAAATTGACAATTATCAAAAATTCACTGAATGTTCACCTACGTTAGTTCTTTAGAATGGGAACTTAACTCTAGAGTAAATATAGCATCTTCTGAATCTAGTCACAAATGGCAAAGCCAGAGCCCACAGATGGATCTCTGCCCATGCTCAAAATAATATTTTTCATCTATACCAGACTTCCTTGAAGAGTACTGCATTGCTTCACATCTTCCTTTCACTGTAACAAAATGTATTAAACAAAACCTTTAAATGAGGTTGGAAAGCAGCGAAAAAACGTCAGGCTGCTCTAGGCTCTAATCGTCAGAAGACTCTTATCTGGGAGCTTTGGGCTCTCAGATATCAGAAAGCTCAATAACTTATCATAAAAATACAAGCTCTTAGTTTTGAAAAATATACAAAATGCACTGCATAGGTAAGTATCTCTTGATTGTCATGGAAGACGACATATCAGTCTCGGTCATAGATTCATGTTGTACTTTTATTTCAGTGATCTTTGTTTTTGCTGTTTCTGTTTTTCACAGTTTTGGGCAGCCTCTGACCTTTGGTGTAAGCACGGTACCAAAAATGAAGAAAGAGCAGCAGAAAGATGCACCCATAACTCATAATGATGTACAGAAAGACTGGGAACTGGTACTTGCAATCCTCCATGAAAAAGAATTGGCCTATGTGGATGGTGACAATAACAAACTGGACCTAAAAGATGAAAAAGTGAAAAAAAATTGTTCAGATATGAACAGTTACAATTCTTGCCGACTTACGTTTACACACTCCCCAAGTGCGTGGAGGGCATGGAGTTGGGCAGGGAAATTCATGTTTAAATCTAACCTCCCTGGAAGTGGGTGGTTCTGTGCTAAAATCCAGATGGGAATCTGGAACCACTGTTCAGGCCTGCCCAACTGCAAAACTGCAGGGGGCGCTATTCCAATGTCTCGGGAGCTGTGCGCGCAGAAACCTTTCTGCTACTCAGAGAACCAACAGAGTAAGTTTTCGTGTGTGTTTGTTTTTATTTATTTTTTTACAACAAGTTGTCTTTGGAAGTCTCTAACTTGAGTCCTGGACGATGATGAAATGAATATCTCACGGTCTAATTTTCCAGGATGGTTTCAATTTCAAATATTTTGCCCTATTGTTAGATCACATATCTCAATTTTTAGAAAATGAAAATACTCTAATTAGAGCCACTCTAATTTTGTAGGAGCCAAAGCAGTCCTGACTCCTCATTCCTGCCACTAGTCCTCCACTGACTGTCATAGATTAAAATGGTGTCTCAGCTAACAACTGAGGCAGAGAATCTGCAAGAAGTGGAAGAGCACCAGGGCCCTCCTCACGGTTCTCCAGGGCTCTGGGAACCAGAACACGGTCCTAACAGGGGCGCTTTCTAGGCTAATGTTCAGATTTTTAGGTTACCAATTTTTCCTGCTTAAAAGGCAATACGTGTTCTATGGAAGTTTTAAAAAAGTAAAACTCTGTAAAGAAATAATTCTCCGGCTCGGAGCCTGTGGCTCAAGTGGCTAAGGCGCCAGCCACATACACCTAAGGTGACAGGTATGAATCCAGCCCGGGCGCCAAAACAACAGTGACAGCTGCAACCAAAAAAAGAAATAGCCAGGTGTTGTGGCGGGTGCCTGTGGTCCCAGCTACTTGGGAGGCTGAGGCAGGAGACTCGCTTGAGCCCAGGAGTTGGAGGTTTCTGTGAGCTGTGATGCC
>NW_003852400.1:37010587-37016312 GCF_000181295.1 Otolemur garnettii | reverse complement strand
CCCAAGAGTTTGAGGTTGCTGTGAGCTGTAATGCCATAACACTCTATCCATGACAACATAGTGAGACTCTGTCTCAAAAAAAAAAAAAAAAAGATTATCATAACTTCACAGTATTACAAAGTATGAACTAAAATAATATATTTCACCATTTGCTTATGGTTAGGCATTTAGATTGTTGCCAATTTCAGATACAATAAACAACTCTGCAAGGATGAACTCTGATCTTGATTTAGGCAAATTTCATTAAGCAAATTATAGGATTTTAATAAAAACTAAGTTTTAGCAAAATAAACCCAAATTCATACTTTCTCCTTGATGTTACTAGCAGAATATGACCCTGAGTTACTACAGACTGAAAAATGTGGAAATACAAGGATGGTAGGATTCTGCTTTTAACAGAAGGCAATAAAATGTAAAGCAAATCACTATGTCAGACCCACAGTAATTATTCAAAAAAATTAAATGCCATATATTTTTAGAATACTGGGAAGGTGTTACTAGATATAAACTGAGGCGTTTGCTATTTCAAAAACTGTTTACTTATAGGCCGTATTCAAATTTACATAATAAATGTATGTTGGTCTACTACCCTACATGTTTAATTCTTACAATAATTTGTATTGATTTGAGGAAAGAGATTAATAAATGTTAGGGCTTCATAGGTAGGCACACAGGAAGGCTCATCATTCCCTCAAAGTTGCATTCCCTCTAGGTCACTTAGTCTAGAACACAGAATTTCTAATTTCTAAGTTAGTATTATATTTATTGAAGGTCACATAATGGGGAGACTATTTTGATCATATTTATTGTTGTAGAATAATGTAGAATGCAGAAAATACTACAAAGAATGTATAAAAATACACATGCTAGTTTATTTGCCTGAGATTCTTGTTCACCAAATGTGCTTTGTTGTCAACAAAGTTTCTAATAAAAATCATTTAACATAAAAAGAATAATGATTGCATGCCATATAGGGGCCAGAAACAATACCCCTATTGTTTTGTAAACTCTGTTCTTTATTTAGTGAATATCTTAACTCACAGTGAAAACAAGTGACTCTAGTTTTATATCTGTTTAAAGAGAAAGTTAATTACTCACAAGCTGTAATGATGTCAAATATTTTTTCCACCATAAATACTTCTGGTAGGCAGGTCCCAATGCACAAAGCCCATAGTAGGTATACATGACTACATGTACAGCTGTGTTCAGAAAGGCATGGAATGTTCCCAAACCACCTGGAAAATAAAATTGTTATGACAAGGGGTCATTGTTCCCTAAAATTAAACACATTTTTGTCTCTACTGAGATTTTAGTATAAATTATTTCTTAAATTTTACTGGGGAAAAAATATCAAAGCTGTTAAACAGTCATTGGATTAGAGGGAGCTGAATAATATATTTAGTGAAATATGAAATACAAAACTTATAAAGCAAATTAGCATGTCTTTGTTTTTTAGATGGTTTACGATTTGGGTTTACTTAACTTAGTTGAGCTACATTTGAAATATGTTACATTGCTAAATAATCATAGTAAAATTCAAATTTTAGTGAGGATTAACATATATGAAGTATAGCAAGTACATTAATCTGAAGTGTACAATGTGATGATTATTGACATATCATGGGTGTATACCCTTGCAACCACCAAAATCAAGACAAAGAACATTCCCAACACTACATGAGATTCCCATGTGCCCCTTTGAAGAATATACCCCTTCCCAAGGTAAACTTTATTTTGACTTCTACCATCAACTATTAGTTTTGCCCGTTATTAAATTTGACCTAAATGGAATTACATAGGATATACTCTTTCCTGCCTACTTCCCTTCTATGCGTAATGTTTCCATTCACGCATGTTGGTGGTGTATTAGAAGACTGTCCCTTTACTACGACGCAGTATTATTACACTATGTGCATGCATCACTATCCATTCTCCAAGTAAAAGACATTTGGGTTATTTCTGATTTGGGCTATTTTAAATAAACTTGTTAAGATTATTTTTGTACGTGTTATTGCATGAAGTCAAACTCACTTTTCCTTTTATTTTTTATTTTTTTATTTTTTTTTTAGACAGAGCCTCAAGCTGTCCCCCTGGATAGAGTGCCGTGGCATTACAGCTCACAGCAACCTCCAACTCCTGGGCTCAAGCGAGTCTCCTGCCTCTGCCTCCCAAGCAGCTGGGACCACAGGCGCCCGCCACAACACCTGGCTATTTTTTGGTTGCAGCCGTCATTGTTGTTTGGCGGGTCCGGGCTGGGGATTCAAACCCGCCACCTTAGGTGTACGTGGCTGGTGCCTTAGCCGGTTGAGCTATAGGCGCTGAGCCAAACTCACTTTTCCCACCATCAATAATTTTTATTAAATAATGTTGTCAGTTAAACTACTGGCTTTTGTTAGTAAGCTATGCCAAGTTTGCTTTAATCAATTATTGTTTTTCCAAAATAAATATCTATTAACTGTTAAATCGCCCTTGCTAACTGCCTTCATTTGATTATTTATGCCTTCTTATCTTGGTTTTTCTCTTCTAATTTCAAATCTCCTACTGATCACCTTCAATTTACAACATAAGCAGAGAATATTCAGAAGTATAAGAAAAGAGCATTTCAATTGTCATTAGCGATGCCACAAGTACAGTGGAAGGGGTAACAGGTTGATGGCAGTGGGAAAAAACAAACAAAACCTCTTAACTATTGTCTTTTTCCTATGAAGAATAATCTAGAAGAATCTGTAGTCTTTTTGAGACAGGCTCTCGCTTTATCACCTGAAATAGAATGCAGTGGTATCACCACAGCTCACAGCAACCTGAAACTCCTGAACTCAAGAGATCCTCTTGCCTCAGCTTCCCAAGTAGCTGGGACTGGAGGTGTGTGCTGTCATACCTAAGTAAGTTTTCTATTTTACATAGAGACAGGGTCTCACTGCTCAGGCTGGTCTCAAACTCCTGGCCTCAACTGATCCTACTGCTTTGGCCTCCCAAAGTATGAAGGTTATAGGGGTAAGTCACCATCCTCAACCAAAATCTGTATTCCTTATTTTTTTATCCCATTTTTTTTTAATCTGAGATTTTTTTAAATTTCAGGTTAATCTGAGGGTACAAATAATTAGGTCAAATTGTTTGCATTTATGAGGTAAAGTTCAAATTGTAGCTGAGTTCTTCACCGAAGAGCTGTGCTGTATACCCTTACATTATATAATTGTCCCCCCACCTGAATTTAATTGTGTTTTTCTCTCCTGTGGGCATACAGTTGTTTATCTATTGGTCTCATATTATTAGTATTGTATACATGCTTCTCCATTTTTGTGACATTTTCCTAAGAAGAATGCTTTTCAACTCCATTCAGGCTAATATAAAAAAAATGTAAAGTGTCCATTTTTTATGGCTAAATAGTATTCCACAGTATACATGTACCACAGTTTATTAATCCATTCATGGGTTGATGAGTTTGAGTTGATTCCACGTCTTAAGGATTGTGAACTGAGCTGTGATGAACATTCTAGTGCAAATGTCTTTACGGTAAAATGATTTTTTTTCCTTCTGGATAGATACCTAGTAATGGGATTGTGGGATCAAATACAAGGTCTACTTTTAGCTCTTTAAGGATTCTCCATACTTCTTTCCATAGGGACTGTATAGTTTGCAATCCCACCAGCAGTATAAGAGTGTTCCCTTCTCTCCACATTCACGCCAGCATCTATAGCTCGGGAACTCTGTGATGTGGGCTATTCTCACTGGTGTTAGGTGATATCTTAGGGTGGTTCTGATTTGCATTTCTCTGATGACGAGAAACAATGAGCATTTTTTCATGTGTCTGTTGGCCATTCATCTGTCTTCTTCAGTGAAATCTGTATTCTTTATGTACGTACCTGATTCAGCTAGCAATACTTACAACTTAAGTTTTTCTCTAATATTCTACTTTTTTCATTCTGATTTTTTTTAATTCCAGAAATAAAGCAAAACTCATAAATTAGAACAAATTGTGGTAGAGGAAGGACCAAATTCATAAACACTATTAACTATAGAAAGTTTAAAGGAAAATAACAAATTTATCATTTTTAATGTAATCTAAGGAAAAACGTAATCTAAGGAAAATATAAATCTAAGAAAAATATAATCTAAGGAAAACTGTTAGTACAGTAGAAACTACTTTTTAATGATTTTTCATAATTGCAGCAATTTTAGATATTTCTTGATGCTACCACTGATAAAGAACTCCTTTAAAATACCTGTTTTAAATAACTACTTTTAAGTAGTCAAGTAATCCCTCCAAGCCTCATTTATGCCCTACTGTGTTTCATAAACTTTCTCCTTCTAACTAGGGTAAATCAGACTTTAGCTAACCTCTCAATTATCAAAAACGTCAAGTCAGGAGGAACTGAATTAAGGAAGCTTATTAACAACTTTCCAGCTTTTATTATTTACATTTGGATTGGTTCCTTTTCCCAAAAGAAATTTAAATAAACAAATTACAGTGGTGTAAAAACACCTTTTCTAGGGTAACTTAACATTGGAATAGTTTGTCTATTTCTGATTCTTTAGCAGTCAAGCTACTTACCATGGGAATAAGCCAAATACCTCTCAAGTCCATTTGTGCCTGACAGTAATATACACATAGGAAATCTACTTCACCCTTGATAAAGACTATATGAGAGCCATTCCAACTAAGACACCTCTCTCCCTATTTGGTAGAGGAATGTCTATTTTCCCTTTGGGAACTTTGACCATTTAAATGTCTGAAAATGAAAATCCTATGGACAGGGATTTAACAAAGCACTAGCATAGGTAAGTGTGAAGAAGGGGTTACTGATCAGAATAAAAGAAAATTAATATATTTACTTTAGTAATGATTATTTCGTAAGCTATTTTAATAAGTTTATTTACAGAATAATCACATTTTAATTAATAATGCTCTCTGCACCTTCTTAGGCTTTTCTAATAAAGTATATTCTAAGCTGGCTTTCCTCCTTATGATTACGCGGCTAAAAACAAACGTCTCAGGATGAATTATAATTAGTGCTATCACATTTTATTCTTTTGCTTTGGAAAAAAATAAAGGAATCACCTGGGTGATTATCATAATTTATAGCTCTTGGAGGGGGTATATGCATAATTAATATAAAAACCTGCCACAGAAATATTTTTATCATATTCAAAAGAAAAGCTGGATTGCCATTATCCCAGCAAGGAGTATAACAGGCAAACAGGAAATTAAATACTAGATAAAGACCAGCTGTGCTCAAGTTTTTACAAATAGTTTAAACTGGACAGTCTCGTTCTAGGAATGGAAGCTGGTGCCAAACCACAGTTCTGGAAACAGCTCTTGCTGTTGAGTGAGTGGCTGAATAGGTTATCAGGTATGCTGAACAAGTATTTACCAGAATTCCACCCATAAGACTGAACAGGGATCCCAGCTCAGGACACATATAAGGGAAAAGAAAACATTATTTTCCACTATTTATGTTTTGTAAAGAAGAAAAGGGATTAAGTTGTGCACAAGGAACCCATTATAATGTGATTGATGTCCATAACCATAGTAACGTTCAAAAATTGAGGTGTTTAATTTTTCATTATTAAAAAAAAGCATTGCTTGCTGGCTCAGTGCCCATAGCACAGTGGTTATAGTGCCAGCCACATGCACTGAGGCTGGAGGGTTCGAGTCCAGCCGAGGCCAGCTAACCAACAATGACAATTCCAACAAAAAAATAGACAGGTGTCGTGGCAGGTGCCT
>NW_003852400.1:37008011-37010167 GCF_000181295.1 Otolemur garnettii | reverse complement strand
CTGTGGCTCAAGCGGCTAAGGCGCCAGCCACATACACCTGAGCTAAGGGTTTCAAATCCAGTCCGGGCCTGCCAAACAACAAAGACGGCTGCAACCAAAAAATAGCTGGGTACTGTGGCAGGTGCCTGTAGTCCCAGCTACTTGGGAGACTGAAGCAAGAGAATCACTAAGCCTAGGAGTTGGAGGTTGCTGTGAGCTGTGATGCCACAGCACACTACCCAGGGCTTGAGGCTCTGTCTCACATAAATAAATAAATAAATAAATTTTTTTAAAAAAGCATTCCTTCTTTTTGAAATGGAAGCTATTCTATTAATGGACTCAAAAACAGAAGTCAGAAAACTGCTCAACTCTGTGCTTTAAATATAATTCCTTTTTCTCATTATGAAACTCTTGAATATAGAAATACTGGAAAATGCAGAGACTGGGAGGGGAAATAAAAATAAAGGAGAGGGAAATGCCTCCCCAACCCTGCATTTTTTTTTTTTTTTTTTTTTTGGAGACATAGTCTTACTCTGTTTCTCCAAGTAGAGAATATCAGAGCTCACTGCAGCCTCTAATTCCTGGGCTCAAGGGAATTCCTGCCTCAGCTTCCCAGATAGCTGGGACTACCGGTACCCCCTAACACACCCTACTAGTTTTTCTGTTTACAATAGAGATAAGATCTCGCTCTTGCTCAGGCTGGTCTCAAACTCCTGAGCTCAAGGAATCCTCCTGCCTCGGCCACCCAGAGTGCTAGGATTACAGGCATGAGCCACTATGCTTGGCCAGAAATTACTTTTTGTTTCAATATCTCCAAATCACCTATGTTTATATTTTGGAATATATTATTTTTTGGCCTTTTGGCTAAGATCAAGTGTATATTTCAGAATATTGCCCTGAAATCTTTTTCTCTATTTATATTTATTCTTCACTGTTGTGATATACTATTGTGGTCTCATGGAAAAAAACAGCATAAATTAATTTTAAGGGTGTAAAAACACCTTTTCTAGCATACTTTAAAAATAGAATAGTCATCTATTTCTGATAGTATAGGAGTCACATTGCTTAACACAGAAGGTGAGCTAAATGCCTCTCAATATCATTTCTGTTCCACAATTATATACGTACAAGAAATCATAATCATTCTATTAGGGAATGTTTAGATGTTTTCTAATTTCTCATCAGCACAAAATATCACTGTATAAAGAACTGAGAGGAACTATAGGCTTATGAGAGCAAACAGAAACATTGAAAGAAATAAGTAAAATAATAATAGAGGTTAAATAATAGAGCTACCCTTGATTTGAGAAATGGACATAGCTGAGATTATCTTGGCCCAACATAAGTTAAATTTTTATATTGACATACATAAGCAAAAGCAGCCACATACACTTAAAAAAAATTTCTCAACAGAAAAATGCCAATATTGGCGTAGGAAATATTTGCCACAACTAAAATCTAAAGCCTATAAGCTGTGGTAGGAATGGCCTTTTGCCCACAATTCCCAGCCCTTGTAGCTCCTCTGGATTCTGGCATCCCTGGCTATTCATACTCTCTTCATGCTCGGACTCCCTCCTCCCCTATGCCTACAGGGTCTAGAACTCAAATAAGAGTTCCTCAATGTGCTTTCCCTTTTCATTTAGTCTAGCAGAGTCAGAATGCCTACGAGAGGCAAACTATTCATAGAAATGTTAAAGCATTGCCTAAGATAGGCTGTCGGCCTACTTGAAGACTTCTTAAATTTAGGAAACTAAAATAAATAAATTCCTCAACCAAATTTTGCTAAGGTAAGAAGATGTCCATGGAGATAACAATAATTAAAATGTTATGACAGGATAAAATTACTTGCACACTAAGACTGAACAGAGATGCCAAGTCATCTCTGACTTGATGAAAGAAGAAAAACTCTCTCTTGAAGAGAGAAGAAAAAATTATTTTCTAATATTTACATTTTGTAAAGTAGAACAATTTTATCCAAGTCTAGATGTTTAGAAGAATAAAACCAAAATGAAACAAATGAAAGGACTCATTGGCCAAGCTTTTGACTTAAAATGATTTTTGATCTTAAAAACAGTATCAGCTCGGCGCCTATAGCTCAACCAACTAAGGCGCCAGCCACGTACACCTAAGGTGGCAGGTTCGAATCCCCAGCCCGGACCCGCCAAACAACAATGACG
>NW_003852400.1:36998400-37006923 GCF_000181295.1 Otolemur garnettii | reverse complement strand
AAAAAAAAAAAGAGTTTAACAAAAGTGACTCTTTGATTTTTTAAGTTTCTTAAAAATCACATTTGGGGATGACATTTTTGTTCATAATATACACAAATGTTATCATTTATAGTACAGGATCCCAATTTTCCCTTGGCTACCTGCAGCAAATTTGACTCCAAACCACCAGGTCCACGGCATGATAGTATGATGGAAGACGTGGAGGAAAGTCACTTGGCTATTTTTCTTACGTAGAACAAAAAAGACCTGAAAAAAATGTAAAGAATATCACATTCAGATAAAAGCATATGATAATTTATAAAGTATTACAAAAATATTGGCAAAGTGCAAACTATTTATATTATAATTTATTTTGAAAGGCACAGAATGATTGCAGAGTAGCTGATTCTCCAAGGGACAGCTCAAAAATTAACTACTACGAAGCTTAGGTAGAATGCCTCGTCATGGGAGGAACCAATAAAAGGTTGAAAAGAAATTTTACGTTAACTTAAAAGTCAAAGACATAAAGTGAAAAATATGGCCAGAATTAACTGAAAGAAATACTCTTAGTAAAAAAAAAAAAAAAAAAATCCCAGCAGATTTTGAAATACACAGGAAAACAGAACAGTCTTGATTCTCAGGACTGAAATGATTACACATTACTCCCTAATAGAGCCTACCAATCTGGATAAGGGATTGGGCAAACTGAAGGAAGACTTGAATCAAATCAAAAGTTAGCACATTATTATTAAAGAAAGATGAAGGGAGAAAAATTCAAAGAGTTAATCTGAGAAAAAGAAATGAAAGCTACACAGGAAAAGGGGGACGAAGGCATTGTTCAGCCTGAACATACCCTATGGTTTGTAGAAACTCGACAGACGAAAGAGTATAATTTTTGGTTTGGGGCGGGGGTGTGATGTTTAAGAAATAATTCTACAGCAAAGCTCAGAACACCAGTCCTAAGTTAGACTTTTAAGTGTGGTACTAAGCAGAATTGTGCAAAGAAAAGATTTCTTAGGACTGTTCGAGAAATGCCTTTTAGGGAACATCAAAGCAGCAGCGTGATCCATGTGGAAGCTGGAACTGAGAGGCCACAAGGCAGAGACAACAGATCCTAAATGCGTTTGCTTATGCACATGCAGGGAGGCCATGTGGTGGAACAGAAAAAGCCACGAACTAGCAATGCGGATCCTAGTCCAAGACAGTATCAGCATTACTCTGGATAAGTCACTTAACTTTTTGGCTTCAATTTCTTTTTCCAAATGAAGACTCTGGACTAGATAAATGATTCTCAACTCTGGCTGTGTATTAAATATCCAAGGTGCTTTTTAAAAATAGCCATGCCTGGTCTCTACTCCAGATCAATTGGCACTAGAACTCTGAAGGTGAGGCCCAGGTTTGGTTTGGTTTGTTTTTTTCGAAAAGCAATTGATTTTGTTGCACCACGAGAGCAGACAACCACACAGGTTTTCAAAATGTTGTCCCTGGACCAACAGTAGCAGTACCATCTGAGAAAATGTTAGAAATGCAAATTCTGGAGCCCCACTCAAGACCTACTGAATCAGAAACTGTGGGGGTGAGGGTATAGGCATCTGTGTTTTAATAAGCCCTCTGGGTGATTGTAATACATGCTACAATTTGAGAACCATTGGATTCCATGCTCAGCAGAGTCACTTTCAATTCTAGCAATACAGGAGTAGTCAACTTAGAAGGTGAAGCATGGTGAGATTTCTTATAAAAAATGTAGTGGTATATATTCCCAAGAGAGAACACACACACTTAGTCTCAGGGCCAGCACTGGTTCTGAATAACTAAGATATACTTTTCACAAAGATATAATAATTAATATTCAGCCTCCTAAGTTACTCTGTCAACAGAAGCTGACACCTCTCTCCTCTCATCACAGAGTCCCACCTATGGCGCTTGCTTCTCCCAGGACCCCATCACCCAAGTTCAGAGTCACTTTGATGTTCCCAAAATTCCTGATAGCCCAGGGGTAATTTATATCCTCAGTTCTTTGCTTTCTGAACTTGATTCTTAAAAGAACTGTCATCCATCTACATAAAGATGCACAGTTTTGTAATACATGTTACAGCTACACACTTATCTTAATCAAGTGGTAGCTAAAGTATTAAAAGAAAAAACCTTTGGAGTTCACAAAATACTGAAAAATAAGCTTATCCCATCTGTTCTCTTAAATTACTGATAATAAAAGGTAAAAAGATAACAGTAGGTTCGCCTGAGGAGGAGAGATAACCAAACTTATCAGACAACTGAACTTGGGCAGGTTATTGCTTTCATTAAAGCAGCAAACATGTACCATATGTGGTGACCACATACTCACAGTATCTAATAGCTCAATAAATTTTGAGAAGTAATAAAGCCAGCAGGTCCGTGCCATCTGCAGAAACACACATAGACATGGTTTTATTTTTTACATGGAAGAAAAGTTTATTTTTTGAAAGTTTAGCAAAATACACATATCATGGAATTTATGTGTATCTGGATCATTTTCAGTGTACAGTTAAATACATTCACAGCGTCGTGAAACCATCACCACCCTCCATCCATAGAACTCTGTTCATCTTACAAAACTGAAACTCTGCACCTTAAACAATAATTCCCCATTCCTTCCCAACCACCCAACCATTCTACTTTGTGTTTCTATGAGTTCGACTACTCTAGTTACCCCATATAAACTAAAATCATGCAGTATTTTTCTTTTTTCTGACTTGATTATATCATTGAGAAAATTGCTATCAAGATTCATACATGTTATAGTGTGAGATAGAATTCCTGTCCTTTTAAAGGCTGACCAATGTTCCATTCTAAGAATACATCACATTTTTAAATCAATTTCCCCCACCCAGGGACTCCTGAGTTACTTCTACCTTTTAGCTATTTAGCTACTGTGAAAAACACTGCTATGAATGTGAGTATACAAATATCCCTTCAAGTCTCTGCTTTCACTTTGTTTAGGTATAAACCCAAAAGTAAAATCGCTGGATCTTTTTTTTTTTTTTTTTTTGAGACGGAGCCTCAAGCTATCTCCCTGGGTAGAGTGCTATGGCATTACAGCTCACAGCAACCTCCAACTCCTGGGCTCAAGCGAGTCTCCTGCCTCAGCCTCCCAAGTAGCTGGGACCACAGGTGCCCGCCACAACGCCTGGCCATTTTTTGGTTGCAGCCATCATTGTTGTTTGGCGGGCCCGGGCTGGGGATTCGAACCCGCCACCTTAGGTGTATGTGGCTGGCGCCTTAGCAGCTTGAGCCACAGGTGCCCAGCCGAATCACTGGATCTTAATGGTAACCCTATTTTTTAATTTCTTAAGGAACTAGATATTAACTTATGTTTAAAGCCAAGAAATCTGAAAAGAAAAGCACCAATTTTCATTTTATAGAAAATTACACACCTGGCTTTCTTTGATTATTTCCTGTAAGATTTAGCTTCTATTTTCCCCAATACATGTTATCTGATCATTGGGTCATTTGCTCACTTTAAATTCATATACAATGTAGCAGAGTCTAAAAAGTTTTAACATTTTGAGCAACAAATTTTCCCCAAAAGTAACTTACCCTCAAAGCTGTGGGTGACCGTGAATAGTCAACAATTTCACAACGAAATGAATAACCTGTACCCCAGCCAGACATCACAAACTGCAAGAGAGACACGCATGTTAACAAAGGAAAGCATCCACTCAACAGCTACAACAAAGGTGGTTTTGATAACGCCGCCACTTCATTATGTTACCAGCTGAATCAGGGGTCGCTGCACAGGAAAAAGGAGCTAGAATGATTACAAACTACAAAACATGCCTGCTATCACAGCCTGGTATCAAGAACTTTCAACTCCACAAATTCATATGCTATTTCCATAAACTGTGTTCTGGCTAAAATGGGAAATGATAATTCTAATATAGTGAAGACCAAAATACAGGGAGTGTTTTGTTTAAACAGCAAATACTGGTAGGTGATTTATCTTAGGTACACAAACATATCTACAGATGCGAGTGTGTTTGTGTACTCTTAAAGGGAATACTTGGCTCTGAATCAGTCTTTTCTGGAAATTATCAATCTTTCTAATTAGTCAGTAAGTAAGAGGGCAAACCAAAATTCCTCAGTGTATCCATGGGTGGCTGTGGCAACTGGGTTTTGTCTGCCCGTGGCTAGTGTGTATGAGGTGAGTGGTAGTCCACAGCTCAGATATTAGTTCTGCTTTGGATTCACAGGACAAGTAAAAGAGGAAAATATCCTTTTTAATTAGAAGAGTGTAACACGGCAGGCCTTAATTCCAACCCACCCACAAAGTGACCTAAGGTGGGTGGTGGGTGGTGGGTGGTGAGAAGAAAAAGCCTATTGTTGTAAGTCTGAATTGTAATTAGAAGATTATATTGACACTCTTTCAGTCTGATGGTGCAAGGTCTTCTTTTAAAACAATATCTGAAAATGAAAAACCCAGGCCACTAATTTTAAATTAATGCATATACGTGGTTGGCTTAATTTAGGGTACTGACAGTATGATCAGCTCTCCTCTGACTTCTTATTCACACAAGTGCTGACATTCTCTCTGGAATTTCTTTCTCAGTAGAATGGTTAAATCATTTTCTGCCATAGAGGCAAATTTTAAATTTCTACTCTTAATTACCATTAAAGGTAAAATTACAACTTTATAAGAAATTAAATTCTAAAGACAAAGGTTTACGAGGCATGATCAGAAAAATATTTGAATGGTGCAAAGAGAAAAAGGAACACAACTATTAGAGTATTTGTGATATTTAAAAACATACCATTCTTTTATGATACTAGCTTGTAGCTTTATAGGAGACAATTTAATCACATTGTTTTCAGTATTTTGGTGATTTATGACATCTTGAAAAGACTCAGAAAAGTACAAGACACACATTTCATGGATATCAAAAATATCTTATAAACACAAGTCAATAGATTTCCCCCGCCAAAACAGAGAATGTGACACAGAAATAGCTAAATCTGTTTTTACAAAATCTAGCTGTCAGAGAGTGTCCCCATGTGCTCTTGTGCTCAGACTCACTTCTGACTAATGCAATTAACACTCTAAGTCCAGGAGCTTTTATTCAAACAGAGAATAGAGCTGAGTGTTTTTCTGATATTAAGTTTACTAATAACATTCTAACAGTGGAATTTTTTATATAAATGTCCATATTTCAGGCTAGCAATAAGAAAAAACAGTAACTTAAGTTTGGCAGATAAATTCTGAAAGTAGCATAAAAGTAACTCAATTACTAGTGGTGAATGGGAGACAGAAACTCTGAATTTGAGATATTTCAAACCTTCTTTTACAGTGTAATTGATCAAACAGGAATTGAAACTGGTTATCATTTGGATTCTTTTCAAGACTGAAAAATGAATGTGGGGACATCCCAATTAATGATATAATCAGACACAGAACCTAAGAATACCGGAGCATGGAGAGATGAGAGACATTTGTTTCGATTCAAGCCCAACTGGCTTTATAAAATGAGGGATCTGAGGCAGAGGGAGGTGAAGCAACTTGCTCAAAAGGAAGCAGCTAGTTTGCAGCAGATCTGGAACTAAGGGGTCCCTTTGTCTTCCAGCTTACATGTGTGTTCCCAACGCCACACTGTAACATGCTACATCCCATCTCTGAGAATTTGTGTTCTCTTCGCTCTTTTCCTCTAGTTGCTCACTACTTTACAAGGGACGGTAAAGAGTGGCCTGTGAGCTAGTTTAAAAAACAAAGAAATGGAAGACAACAGAGTGAGCCCAGCCTTTAGGACCGTGAGAAATAAGGCCAGAGTAGATGTAAAGTGATCCAACCAGGTGGATCTGCAGCAAGAATCAGGTTGGAAGGATGCACGTGGTGTCAAGAGGGGTTGGAGGGGCTGTGCGGGGCCCCTGCAAGCCCCAGTCATGACTAAGCACAAGCTGTGCTATAAAGCAAGTTAAAAAAAGAGGATGAGGAAGCCAGAGTGGGAAAAGAAGCAAGAAATCTCAGGAAAGAAGATAGACAGGGCAGCGGAGGCGTGCTAATAGCAGAGAGGGAGAGAAAGCATCTATGAATTCACTTTTGGGTCCTGAAGATCCCCATCTCTCTTAATAACATGTAAGCAATAGGTTCCCTCCCCTCCTGCTTCGTATGTGTCTATTTTCTGTTCCCCTGGCAGCCCAATAAACCAAAACAAAACAGCCCACCATCCCACAGCACATCAGAGCATACGGAAACCAAAGGTCCTACCATGTGATGACACCCATTACAGAGTCAGGATGAACTCTGACATCACGCAGACCCGAGTTCAAATGTCAGTCCTCCACCTACCAGCTCTGTCACTTAACATTGCTTAATTTCTCTGAGCACGAGTTTTCTCAGAACTAGTACTTATAGATTAATTCAATCATCTATTAATGCTAACCATGTGCTAGTCCTTGGAGTAAATGTTAATTTTTCTCATTACCCACAAAGCAAATTTGACTGAAATCCTCTAGTGAGTTTATTATTCAGTCTATTACATAATGATATTTTGGCAAATACCTGCTCTAGTGAGATCAGTTTCCAAAATTCATTAAATCTCAACGGTTACCCTCATAGTCATAACAAAACCGTAATGACATAAACAGGAAGACTATGGCAAAATTCTCCCATTAAGAATACTGAAGACACTTGCCTCATAACACATATACACAGAAAAAAGTACTATGAAAAAATTGTACGTTATCATTGCTTTCTTGAGTTCAAAGGGTTTTCGATTCTCCATGAGCTTTGGTCCCAGAGAAGTGACAAAATAGACATAGAGTCCCAAGATGATGGTTTGTGGCAGAGGTGAGGACATGAGGAGCCAATCTTCAACTCTTGGATCTAAGAGAAAAACAAGGTGTAAGTACATACCCACTTAGCCAAGAGATATTAGCAACCAATATTTCTTCAACCAAGCACCTAGATCCCAATATTGACAGTGGAGTATTAGGGCAATGATCTTCAGGAAGGGTGATGAGAAATCGCCAGGAGTAGTGACCCACGGTGTGGCTAGAAACAGTGGGGCTATCACCACCCCTGAGCCTAGGGCTGCAGGAGGTAGTAGTGACCAGAATCCAAAAGGAGAGAGTCACATGAGAGGCCCTCCAGGAGGCGAGCTGTGTTACACACCAAATATTGTGTCTGCCTCAAAATTCACATCTTGAAATTTTTTTATGATGAATGTGATAGAATTAGGAAGCCTTTGGGAGGTAATTAAGTCACAAGAGTGGAGTCCTTATGCAGGGTATTAGTGCTCGTGTAAAAGGCATCCCAGGGAGCTCTCCTGCCCTCTTTCCCCCAAGTGAAGATCAGCAAGATGGGAGTCTGCAGCCCAGAAGAGGGCCCTCACCAGAACCTGACGATGGTGACATCCTGATCTCACACTTTCAGCTTCCAAAGCTGTGGGAAATAAATTTCCGTAGTTTATAAACCGCCTAGTCTGCGGTAAATTGTTACAGCAGCCCAACAGAGTAAGACAAACTGTGACAATCACTTGAGGGATTTGGCCAGCCCAAGACAATCCTGCAAGTAAGGGGCCAAAGGAAGAGACGCCCCAGCTCCACATTCCTTTCTCCAATATCCTGGGAGATTGGTTGAACCCAACCAGAAACCCGAGGGCAGGGGAGCAAACCCAAGGATATAGTCTTTACTGGTCATTCTCCAGGGCCCAGCACAGGTGAAAAGTGGATCTGGAGAAGAAGACACCACGCAGCGTTCCACCATCCATCTATAAACATTATTAACATTTTGGTTTTTCCATTCAGACATTCTTTTATATATAAAAATATGTGTTTCCGCCTTTTCTTAACTTTCTTCTTAACCCAAGAAAACTGGCACACTTCTACAAATACCATCTCATAGAATCACAGAATTAAAAGAGACATTAGCACCTTCTAAGTATTCAAAGTGTGGGCTCTCGGTATTCAAAATGTGGGCTAGGCAATTTGATATTCTGAGCAAATAAAAAAAGTGTTGGCCTCACAACCATGTAAACAGAAATTCACCTGCTTACTGCCAGTTCCAGGTGAGGAGAGTTGGATCAATTAAAAATTGCCACTCAAGGGTGGCACCTGTAGCTCAAGCGGCTAAGGCACCAGCCCCATAGACCAGAGCTGGCAGGTTCAAATCTAGCCCTGGCCTGCCAAACAACAATGACAACTACAACCAAAAAATAGCTGGGCGTTGTGGCGGGCACCTGTAGTCCCAGCTCCTTGGGAGGCTGAGGCAAGAGAATTGCTTAAGCCCAGGGGTTGGAGGTTGCTGTGAGCTGTGATGCCATGGCACTCTACCCAGGTCAACAGTTTGAGGCTCTGTCTCAAAAAAAAAAAAAAAGAAAGAGAGAAGAAGAAAAGAGAGAGAGGCGAACAGAAAAGAAGGGAAGGGAAAAGGAAAGGGAAAGAAAAGAGGAGAAAAGAAAAGAGAAAGAAGGAGGGTGCTTGGACATTGAGGAATTTAACATATGATTAATGAAGCCCCCTATGCAAGCAAAGAAGGGAAAAAATATTCAGTAATTCTTTTTTTTTTTTTTTTTT
>NW_003852400.1:36996296-36997819 GCF_000181295.1 Otolemur garnettii | reverse complement strand
TTCACATTCTACTCTTAGAAAGATTCACTTGTACCCCTATAAGATAAACCTCAGAAGTGATCCCTCCAATCCCCCTCCCTTCTCCCTCCCCCCACCCCATATTCTTAGGCTGTTTATTTCACTGCAGGATTTCTTAGGGCTTCCTCCTATTCATTGTTAACTGCCAAGATAGGAATGGTGGTATGCAGCATTCTCCATGCTTAGTTGGCCATGGAAGACTGATTTTTTTGTAGAATGCCATTTAACATCTATGCAACTAATGCTCTGTGGAACACAGTTTGGGAAATACACCTATTTGCTGAAAATACATTTGTAAATCAAACTATTAAAGATTAGGTAGTAATAAGAAAAGAAAAATAGGAACAGATTATTTTGAGATAGAGTAAGAAAAAATATAAAATTTTGTATTTGGTTAAACATAAGGAATAAAAGATAGTTAGACATTAAAGAAAATACCCAGATTTTTTTGTCTAGCTAACTATATCGTCCCTCAGACTGGGAACACAGGATGAGGAGCAAGATTGGTCAAGGAGAGACACCTTCTGTTTTAGAACATCTCACAGCTGGGGTGCCTGCAAACGTGCATGTCAAGACTTCCACAGGCAGCCCCATTATATGGACCTGGCCTGAGGTGGAGGTTTGGAAGTCATCATCACGTAAATGTTGAACAAGAAAAGGAGTGAGATTCTTAGGAAAAGCAGGGAGAGTGAGGAGAGTAAGTGCTAAACTCAGACTCCCCAGGACTCAGCAGGAAGACCGGCAGATGAGAAAACTGTAAAGACGATGCAGATTCCGAAGGAATGCCCCAAAGGTGCAACGGAAACCAAAAAGTGAGACAGCCTGAAACCAAGGGAAGAGGAACTTTGGGAAGGAGTCCAAGCATCAATGAGTGAAAGGACAGATACATGAATTAGCTTCATTTAATCATGTTACATCATATATACACACACACATATCACAGCATCACTTTGTACCCCATAAACATATATAATTGTTTTTTAAAACTTTTTTTACTTTTTTCTCATGGGGACTCTGTTTTCAGATACATATGATTATAATTTATTAATAAATGATAATTTTTCAAAAAAGAAGAGACAAAATGTAGATGAAAAGTGCCACTAGATTTAACAAAAGGAAATCACTACTGCTCTTAGCAAGAACACTTACAGCAAAGTACCATGCACAAAACAGAAATTCAATAAACTTTTGCTGAGAGACACTTATTTTTTATTTTATTTTGTTTAGAGACAAGGTCTTCTTTAACCACCCAGGCTAAGGTATAGCGACATGATCATAGCTTACTAAAGACTTAAATCCTTGGTCCAAGCAATCCTCCCACCTAGGCTCCTGAGTAGCTGGGCTTACAGGTCCACACCACCATGCCTGGCTTCAGATAGTTTATTTTATTTTATATTTTTAATTTATTTAGTTTTTAAGACACAGTCTCACTTTGTTGCCCTCGGTAGAGTGCCTTGGCACAATAACCTCAAACTCTGGGCTTAAGCAATTCTCTTGCCTCAGCC
>NW_003852400.1:36990680-36995941 GCF_000181295.1 Otolemur garnettii | reverse complement strand
CCACAACGCCCGGCTATTTTTTGGTTGCAGCGATCATTGTTGTTTGGCGGGTCCGGGCTGGGGATTCGAACCCGCCACCTTAGGTGTACGTGACTGGCGCCTTAGCCGGTTGAGCTATAGGCGCTGAGCCGAAGTACTTTCTCATATTAAGATTTGTCATGGTTTTAGGCTGTCTGGTTGCCATACACAATTAACATGGCCACAAGGAAGCCTTGGTACAGGTCTGTATGTCACAAAGCAAATCTCAGTAGATAAAAGTTGTTACAGAACTGGGAACCAAGGAATAGAATTAGAATTGATCAAACTTTGGTGGATTTCTTGTATAAGGGGATGTATAAACCCTAAATACATGAATATTATAACCCATATTACTATGTCTAAAACACTATCAAAGAAGACCTGTTTTTTTTAGTCCTATGAAATTGTGTTTAATTCTACAAAAAAGTATAAATTGTGTGTTTCCCTGGCTTTTGTGAGAGGATTGTGGTCCTCCTTTTAACTGTGGTTTGCAGCTTGTGCTATAGGGGATGGTTCTGGGTGAAAAGAGAATGGAGCCCTTACTGGGAGGTGTGTGTCCATGAGGGTTAGAGGTGCGTTTGCGGCATGGGGGCACCAGACAGGAGAGGGTTGTACACAGTGGCTTGAGAGCCTGGGGGCAGGTGGGGGCTATAGGGAGAGAGTAGCTCCCCCTGGAGCTTAGGGGTCACCACCTTTGTGTGTTCAGAGTACAGATTATTTTAGTTTTTTTCTTTATAATCTATTTCAAATGATTCTGTTATTAACAGCCATCACATCTATGGTTAAAACTAGGTTAAGTGTCAATAAAGAATTCCTAAATTAGAGAAATATTTTATTCTTTTATTGACTCAGCAGGAGGAAAAAAATCAAATGATGTGATCTCTCTGTTCTTTCTCTGGTAGCAGTAGGAAGAAAATAAGCCAGGAAAAGCGGGCTGGGCTAGCTCAGGAAGCAGAAGAAAATAATTTTAAGATACATCATTTTTCCTTATAATTTAATATTTTCAGCACATACCTTTTCTTAAAGTCCTATATGGAATTTCAAGTTCCATAGACAAAAAATAATTATGGGAAAACTGGTTAATTCCATGAATGTTATTTTCAAAGCAAATAATTAAAAAAAAAATACTCAGTTTTTTAAATCCTAACTCAGCAAAACTCTGGAGTCACACAGTCTGTGTTGTGATCCTGGTTCTCCCAGTGGCATACTGTGTAAGCATGGGCAATTGACTTAACTTCCATTTACTTAGTTTCTTCATCTGTAAATTGGGCATAAAACAGCATGGGTTTTTTTGTTTGTTTTATTTTTTTGGCCGAGGCTGGGTTTGAACCCACCACCTCCAGTACATGGGGCTGGTGCCCTACTCCTTTGAGCCACAGGCGCCACCCACAGCATGTATTTCATAGAGGACTGAACCAGTTATTATACGTAAAGAACAAAGTGCTCAGTAAACTTACTACTGTTATTATAGCAGATCTCAATTCTATCAGCATAGCAGAATCACTTCTGGAGTATTTAAAAGTCAATGGGCATAAATGACCCTGGTCCAATTAAATCAGAATCTAAAGGTATGGGCCCCAGGCATCCACATTTTTTTTTTTTAATTGGGCATAGGACCTGAATAGACCTCAAGAGAAGACTTAGAAATGACCGACAGATAAATGAACAAATGTTCAATATCCCTAATCATCAGGGAAATGCAAATTAAAACCACAATGAGATATGATCTTACACCTGTGAGAAAGGCTATTATCAAAAAACAAAAACATCTGGAACAAAGAGAATCATACTGCTGGTGGGAACATAAATTAGTATAGCCATTATGGAAAACTGTATGGAGATGTCACAAAAGACAAAAAATAGAATTACTATATGATCCAACAATCCCATTTCTGGATATATATCCAAAGGAAATGAAATCAGTATGTTGAAAACATATCTGCACTTCTATCTTCTTTGTAGTATTATTCACAATAGCTAAGATCTGCAATCCACCTACATGTCCATTGACAGATGAATAAAGAACATGTGGTACACATACATAATGGAATACTATCGACTCTAAAGATGTAAGGAAAGGCTGTCATTCGTGATAACATGGATCAACCAGAAGACATTATGCTAGGTGAATTAAGACATGTCCTCATTTATACCTGGAGTCTAAAATAATCAAATTCCTAGAAGCAGAATAGAATGGTGGCTACCAGGGACTAGGGGCCAAGGGTTATAGGGAGATGTTGGTCAAAGCATACAAAGTTTCAGTTAAATAGGAGGAAAAGTTTTTAAGATTTATTGCACAGCATGGTAAGTATAGTTAATAATAGTGTATTAAATATTTCCAAATTGCTATGAGTAAATATCAAATGTTTTCACTACAAAAATAAGTATCTGAAATGTTGGATATGTCAATAAGCTCCATGTAATCATTGTACACTGTACACATACAACACACTATCACTTTGTGCCTTATAAATATATACAATTATAATTTGTTATTATATAGGATGGCCGTAAAGTTCGTATGTAATTTAAAATAGTTTTTAAAAGCTGCCCAGATGACCACAAGGAACTGTCCTAGCTAGGAACCAGGGGTTCCTGGGGTGGTCCCTTCTGCTATGCTGGGGCTGCAGCAGCCCTCCCTCAGTGATTGACCTGCAATAGTCTTTCACATGGTTTGCCTGCCACCTCATCCAATCTGTTACCTTGTCTTCCATAGAATTGCCAAAGTCACTGTTTAAAAGTAAAGCTCTTAAATTTTTCCTCTGCTTAAATTAGTTCTCCCGTACTAAGCAAATAAAATCCAAAGCCTTTAATAATGACATTCATGACTTTAATAATGATATTCATGACTCTGGCTATTGTTCACTTTTCTGGTCTTCTCTCTCAACAGCAGCTACACTTTTCTGACTAGGGAATCCATGTCCATGGGAGGCAGTGGACCTCAGAAGCCTGCAAGTCAGGTGCAGATGATGCCTTGATCTGGGGGTTACAGAAGGGACTGCCAGATGGCATCTCTAGTTAATGCTGACTAAGGCTCTCTCCACAAATGCATCAGATTCAGGGGTGAGGTGCTTTCGGTTTTCCCCAGAGATGAAAGGCTAATGAGAGAGGGAGTGTTTCATGTTCCTTCTTTCTGGCATGGAAGGTGGTTTAAGAGTCATGAGTAGAGGCAAGATGGACGCTGAGGATGGGAGAGCGGGCTTTCTGCAAGTCTATACCTCGTGATTACCAAAGTTCTGACTTATCGCTAGCTTAATAATTCTTTTCTAAGAGTATACCGCAGACAGAGTACAGGGAAAGTAAAGTGCCACATACATAGAATATTAATGAGATTTTCCATCAACTATTTGTAAGAGAGTGTTCTTTTCTTAAGTGGGATGTACTAGCTCAAAGAGTATACCCTCTAAAATTTCAAGCACCAATAAAACGAAGGAGCTGGAAGGAACAGCAAACATGTACCTTGAGTACTTTTTGAACTACTAAAGGTTCTGAACGGCAGCAGTCTTACTCATACTCCATCTACTTGCAAAAAAGATCACAACTAAATCTGAAAAGTCTCCATTATCCAAATACAAGGAAAGTTGTGTTCTAAATGCTTTTTCATTGTTCCATAGTTCAAAATGCTGCTATGGCATTATTTCAAAATCTGACACTTCACATCTAAGAATCATAACAAATCCTCTTATAGCTTAAATATTAATTAAACTACTTTTAAATTCTGTAGCTGTGAAATTTTCCACGTGAAATAACTACACATGGCCACTACGTCTCTAACAATCAGAAAACTAGTGAATATCAGTAGGTTTCCCCAAGGCCACTCAGGATTAGGGCCAAAGCCAAGAACACAACTGAAATTCTTGGCCCTTGATCAGGGGTTCAGACCTTCCCAGGGCAAGCAAAGTATAATAGAACTGGACTAAGATGGCCATAAGTGATTCCTAGTGGCTCCCAGAGATAAATACATACTGTGCTGATTAGAAGGAAAAAACTCCCCTGTTATAACTAACAGGGTTTTCATAAAGCTGTAACTCCCAGCATAAAACATTTTAACCCTGCTGGACCAGGACAGCAAAAAACAAACAAAAAACTGTGATAAAACAAAAAAGTTAAGTGATACTTTATATACTCTTTATATACTATCACTCTGCTCCAATGAAATCTTATTAAATATGGGACTATGGCATAAAAAAGAAGGATGAGCCTCAATTAGGCAATCTGTTCACTTACCAGCATCTTTGATCCAATTATCATAGAGACGTACAGTTCTCGATGTAAGATCACTGAAGGCCATGTTCCACAGGATTTACTGGCTCTTTTAATGGGTTCTTCAGTAAAACAAAACAAAAATGAGTTTATGGTCAATAAATGCAAATAAAGCCAAGCTCATAATAATACAATATTTAAAATGCTAAAAATTTAATAACTGGCAAGACAGTAGACTTCTACTGAGGGCAAATGCACTAATGATTCATTTTAAACCCTGATGCAGTTGCACTGCAGACTTTTCATCCTCCTAGGGACACATTTTTTTTTGGCCGGGGCAGGGTTTGAACCCGCCACCTCCAGCATTTGGGACCAGTGCCCTACTCCTTTAAGCCACAGGCACCGCCCAATGCCCGGCTATTTTTTTGTTGCAGTTCAGCCGGGGCTGGGTTCAAACCTGTCACCCTCAGCATCATGTCTATAGCAAAGGTATGATGTAAGGTTATGAGCAAGGAATCCAGGGTCACAAAGATCTTGGTTTGAATCCTATCACTCAACAGCTGAGTGTCTCTGGGCAAAATCACAGTTCGCTTTCTTAATCTGCAAAACAGGAATTCCATAAACTACCTAGATAAAACAAACTAATTCATAGAGTTGTTTTGAGGACTAGAAAATACATTTGTGTAAAGTGTGTAGCAGAAAATGAACGTTCAATCAAAGTCATCCATTTTTCACTTAGAGAGATAAGTCATGTCAATTTAATTGGAAAACAACTGGCCAAACCCATTATTTATAGGGCGTCCTGAAAGTCCCCACACATAGGAAAATAGGTATCTTGGAACATGTTTACCATGAGTGGGACAGAAGACTTCACGTGTATGTAGAAAGAGGTGGCCAACACATGAAAATTTTGTAACTATTTTGTAAAGTTTTTATAATAATATTTTGTAAGTGGCTCGGCGCCTGTGGCTCAAGTGGCTAAGACACCAGCCCACATACACCTAAGGTGGCAAGTTCAAATCCACCCCAAACCCGCCAAA
>NW_003852400.1:36972517-36990614 GCF_000181295.1 Otolemur garnettii | reverse complement strand
GAGGCAGGAGACTCGCTTGAGCCCAGGAGTTGGAGGTTGCTGTGAGCAGTGAAGCCATGGCACTCTACCCAGGGGCTCAGCTTGAGGCTCTGTCTCAAAAAAAAAAAAAATTTGTAAGTAAAAGTACATTTAGCCATAATTTTCTATTTTCTTACATATGGTGTCTTTGGGGACACGCTGCAGTAGAGATGAATGGAAGAAATAAAGAAAAAACTCCACTCCTTTTATTTTAAGAGTTCATATGTAATGAGTGTTTTAGGACATGCAAAAAGCTACTTTCCCTGCCTCAGCTTAACCACTGACATGTCACACCTCAAGCCATTCTTCTTATAATTAAACTGCTGCAATAATGCTATTTAAGTTATTCAGAATCAAAGTGAACATATCTAATTCTGTAAGGCATATGGCTAGGTTACATCTCAGAGTATTAATCTGTTTTTTGCGCAATTTCCTCCTCTTTTTTTCTTTCCCTAGCGCCACATGGGCCTTTTCCTTCTCCAGCCCTCGTAGAACCAGTAACTCAAAGAAACCAAAAATGTAGCAAGAAATACAGGAAGCCAGGAAAGCTGGTTTCTCCAAACCCAAAGACTGTACAAGGCTGAGGTGGAGGAAGTGGAGTGGTCAGAGGAAAAAAACCACACTGGATATGGCAGAAAAGAATGTCATCAAAGCAAGCAGGAGGTGAAGGACTAGAGGTCAGAAAGGGGCCAGCAGGCCCAGCTTTCAGGAGTGTGGACTCCTCTCTCACTCATCTGTTGCTTGCAGATAATCTCCTGTTCAACAGTCCTTAATACTTGTAGGTCCAGAAGAAAAGGAACATCCATAATTGTGTAGAGATGGAGAAGAACAGAAAAACCTGATCCCTTTACTTTGTTGGGACTAAATACAAACTGTTAAGAATTTCCTCATAAGCTGAGACAGTGATGGACTTGATGCCAATGTTATATTGTGGGGACTGGTCTAGAAAATTGTTAAGAAATGAGTTATCCACAAGTATCTTGTTAGCCCTAAACTAGAGCCAGGAATATTTTTGCCACGTCTTGACACAGACACTTGGTTGGTGAACAATGGCCACACAAAAATGAAAAGCAATTTCTTTTTTTTTTTTTTTTTTTTTACAGTTTTTGGCCGGGGCTGGGTTTGAACCCGCCACCTCCAATATATGAGGCTGGAGCCCTAGTCCTTTGAGCCACAGGTACCACCTGGGAGGCAATTTCTCCATGTGGTATAGGGTTTAGAGATACCTTCTAGCTGATAGAAACGGGACTTTAGAAATCAGGTTGGAATACTTGATGGCATCAAAGTTCAGGACTGGAGGTGCCTTTTTTAAGGCACAGTTCTTATATGTTAGGAAGCTTACCAGGCTATTGATAACAAGATGGTTTCCAGAGAATTGAACAGAAAGAAGAGGAGGAAAACTCTCAAAAATGATCTACAATCTTATCCCCCGATCTCTCCCTGCTTCAATGGATGGCCTCTTCCTTGGTGTATAAGTCCTGACCTACTGTGTTTAGTGGAAGTGCCCCATACTCCAAATATGACCCACCAGCCTGCAAAGGAAGCACATCACCAGAATGCCTCCTACCTAAATAAGTTATTCTTTCTACTTTTGGAGAAAATTATCATTTAATATTGATATTATTTTCAGAACAGGGTACGCCAGGGCCAGGTAAGGAGGCTTTTGAACCTTAGCTAGGTTACAAGATAGATATTACTTTGTTGGTAAGTATGAGTGTCTTAGAAACACTAAGTTGATGAAATACTCAAGAGGTGAGGTCGTCGAGATTGTAGGTACCTCTGAGAAGCACGCCCTCCGGCACCATAACAGACTGAATTATGCCCATACTTTTCAAGGATAAGAAAGATGGCACAAAGAGTTGACTAACTGCGGCTCGGCGCCTGTGGCTCAGGCGGCTAAGGCGCCAGCCACATACACCTAAGGTGGCAGGTTCGAATCCCCAGCCCAGGCCGCCAAACAACAATGATGGCTGCAACAACAACAACAAAAAAATGGCCAGGCGTTGTGGCGGGGGCCTGTAGTCCCAGCTACTTGGGAGGCTGAGACAGGAGACTCGCTGGAGCCCAGGAGTTGGAGGTTGCTGTGAGTGTGATGCCATGGCACTCTACCCAGGGGGATAGCTTGAGGCCAGAAGACTGGAGAGGTATCATCAAGGGGCTGAGAAGTAGTAGGTACTAATGATGGATCACAAAGAGCTTTGGAGTTGAGATTGTTCTCCAATAAGCACCCACTCTACTTCCCGATAAAGAAGTTAAAAAAGTTGGTATTATACTAAAGACATTCAGAAATCTACTCAATATTTGCATACTATGATCATTAGATTACAATGTCTCTAAGGAAGAGTAGCCACCGGTGACTAGGACAATACTGCTGAAGTTGTTTGCTGAGACCTGAGAGGCATGAGGAGAAAGATGGACTCACTGGCCTGAACACTGGCATCTCCCAAGTGCTAGCATAATACTGCCTGCAGCAAGGAGCCCCCAATTATAAGGATGATATGTTGCTACCTACAGTAAGATTAAGATTTAGTAGAGGAACATGATTTGGAATTTGGGGGTAGCATCCCGAGTGCCCTGGAAGCATTAAAGAAATGCTACCAAGAAATGGAACAGACTTAAAACTCCAAACTAAGGTAATAAATATCTTACCCTGCTGCTAAGGGAATGTGGGCCACTTACAAAGCAAACAATAGAGGGCAGAAGAGAGAGGTCCTTGCCCTTTTTTAGGAGACTTTCAGAGGATTTAATTGTCTGAAATGATCTATTTGTAAGATCACACTAAAGAATTGCTAATCAACTGCATAATATGCGTGTCCTGGAGCCCCTAATGGTGAGAAAGAAGGAAGTAGACTAAAAAAAATAAGTGATTGCACCATAACATTATCTGACTATATTTGTAAGTAATTGTTAGTGATCAGAGTCCAGCAATAAAGATGTGGAGAGGCTAAGAAGAAGGTAACCACAAGAAAGTAGTGACCTGGAACTTGGGGCTACTTTAGATTAAGAGGCAATAGACTAATCACCACACCTTCATTAAGGGTGGAAGAGACAGGAAGAGAGAAGCCTCCCTGTCAGAGCTCAGCCTGTCTCCAAAAGCCTGAAAATGTACAACAGGAGTAGAGTAAAAAGGAGCTCACTGATGGGGCGCTGGTGCTGGTATCTCATTGCCCACCACCTGCAACTGCCCTACACATCCTGACCCTTGATTTTCATAATAATAATACCACATGGTGACTTGGTCATCTGTTAAAGAAGGGACTTAACCTGCTCAGGTTAGCTTCTTTGGGCCCAAATTAAAGATGTCAAGTTCAAATGTGAGAAACATTCCTGTTTCAGATATGTATAGTAGAAGGCCCTTCCCACAGGGCAGCTTACTTGGAGACTATTCAAAGCTACACGCTGCTTATGTTAGCACAAGTGCACTTGAGGCACTCAATCACTTTTTTTGCTCAAGTCTACCTCAATAGCTTTCAAGTCTATCTCAGAACCCATTTGGGAGAGCGTCTTCTTGGAATTCACTGAGATGGAGATGAGACCTGGGAGTTGCCTGTGGTGGGAAGTACCTCGCAGGAGCATGAAAATCTATGGCCAGTCATTTCCAGGCAGTCCCTCAAAGTTAGGAATTTAACCCTGCAAATACATTGGGGACACTCTCCCTGAGGGAAAGCAGTGGTAGAATCAGCATATGGCTTTCCCAGGGCATGCCTAGAATCTAGGGACAGAACTGTAGGGTTTCCCTTTCTCTTTTGTTATCTGGGAGGTTGCAAGCCCCCTGCTGAGCTCTACTAAGGGAATCAGACTTCAAGAACAGATCTAAAGAATAGAACTGTCTGGCCACAGATGCTGCCCAGGGATACACAAACCGAAATGAGCTACAGGAGCTCTGTGGTAGGACTGGGGAATGCAGGGCAAAAACAAAACAGCTAGCCATTATGTGGAAAGCTATGTCTGGACTAATCAGGTGGGGTGGGGTGGAGTGGGGGTGAAACTTTACCCTTATGCAGAGTAAGGGACGTGACCGGGACGGGGAAATCAGCTATTCTGTATAATTTATAATTGTTCATTAGAGAACTGATAAGGGAAACTCACCTTGATAACAAAGACAGAGGGCAGGACCTGAGTGGAGAGTGAGAAGGAAAAGGCAGTCAACTCTGATTGATTAGAAAGGGGCAGCGGAAGCCCAGCCATGAGATAGGGGAGTGGGATCACGGCCAATAGGGTGGTAAAAGCCTTCCCAAGGTGAAGGCCTCGCACAGACTATCGCTCTCTGGAGTATGACTCTGGAAAATTAGAGTTTAGATGGAGTCTTTGCTCTCATTGTCTTAAGGAGAAAACAATCCTGAGATAAGAAATAAATGTCTTAGTAAGAAATCAATGATTGTTAGGAAACCTAGATGGTAATCCATACACTTCCTGCTATTCCCCTTCCCATCTGTTTTCTTGCTGAGACTGATTTCTCTTTCCTATTCCCACCCTGTATACTTCGGCAGAAAAATATCTCAAAGCCATCATGAGCCCACGTGCTGGACAGAAAGATTTGGGTCCTTGAGTTTGTTCCTTTCCAATGATTTAGTACAACAGATGCTAGAGGAAAACAGTTGGAAACTTTTAAATATATTAAAATGTGGCTCAGCGCCTGTGGCTCAAGTGGCTAAGGCACCAGCCACATACACCTAAGGTGGTAGGTTCGTATCCAGCCCGGGCTTGCCAGACAACGACAGCTGCAACCAAAAAAATAGCCAGACATTGTGACGGGCACCTGTGGTCCCAGCTACTTGGGAGGCTGATGCAAGAGACTCGTTTGAGCCCAGGAGTTGGAGGCTGCTGTGAGCTGTGATGTCATAGCACTCTACCCAGGGGGATAGCTTGAGGCTCTGTCTCAAAATAATAATAAATAAATAAATATGTTAAAATGTGAGACATGACCATAAAATGATAACAAATTTCTCAAACTCAACAGTATTGACATTTTGGGCCAGATAATTCTTAGTTGTGAAAAACTGTTTTGAGCATTGTATCGTGGGATATTTAGAACCAACCTTAGCTTCTACCCACTAGTGCCAGGAACAAGTCCTTCTTCAGTTGAGACAACCAAAAAACATCTCCAGAAATTGCTCGATGGGGGGGGGGAGGGGGGAGCAGGAGGGGAGGGTCAGAATCCTCCTAATTTAAGAACCATTAGTTTAAAGTAAATGACCAACACATATTCATTCAAGTAACAAAGTGCTTCAGAGTAATCATTTTAGCAATTATAGGTTTATCTTAGTGATGCCATTATTTTTTATTTTATTATAAATTAATATGAGGGCACAGATGTTTAGGTTACATTGTTTTCAATTCTAAGGTAAAGTTCAAATCTAGTTGAGCCCTTCACCCAGGGGGCGTGCTGAACACCCTCACATTATGCACCCTAGGTAAGATGTCATCATTAAAACAATTTTTGAGCTCTTCTTTAAATATCAATTGCAGAGTTTTTCAGAATTTCATTTAAATGGTTTTATGGGAAGAAAACTCTTTGCCTGCTGCTTCTACAAAACAAGTTCATAACTTATCGAAAATTAAATACAGTTTAGCAGCTGGGCTATCCCTTTCTCAGGGGAGTAGGAAGTGGGTTTAATAGTAATTTACTACTGATATTTTAAGTGTATGGTACATAAAATGAGAACAACCTCCCCCCCAAGAAAAAGAAAAAAGAAAGGAAAAAAATGGCAATATCAGTGAAATAAATGTACAGTAGCCTGAGGTGATGATTTTTGAGGAAACACTCATTTAGATGTACATATTCCAGCAAAATAGTTTAAGTCCCTTTTGTCTTTATCATCTATTATAAACGCCAATTAAAAGCACATTAGGCCAGGCAAGTGGCTCATGACTGTAAACCTATCACTTTGGGAAGCTTGATGTGGGTAGATTGCTTGAGTCCAAGAGTTCAAGAATAGCCTGAGTTTGCCAGGTGTCATGGTAAGTACCTGTAATCCCAGCTACTTGGGAGGTTAAGGCAGGAAGATTACTTGAACCTAGGAGTTTAAGGTTGCTGTGAGCTAGGCTGAAGCCACAGCACTCTTGCTCTGGGTGACAGAGCAAGACTCTGTCTCTACAAAAACCAGAGAAGTAAACCAGGTGTGGTGGCACGGGCCTACTAATAGAGAGGCTGAGCTGGAGGGGCCCTTGAGCCCAGGACTTCGAGGTTATGTTGAGCAGCCACTGCACTCTAGCTTGGGCAACATAATGAGTTTTTAAAAAACAAGGTTGTAAATCTAGGAGATCTAGGAGTCTCTCTGAACCTATTCTGGTTCAGGGGACTGTCTGATTTGCAAGTTGTTCTTTATTCAATTAAACTCTGTTAAAGTTAAAAGAAATTTGTACCAATGGTATCAGAAGAAATAAATAAAAAGATATAAAAAAGAGGAAGCAAACAAAGAAATAAAATAAAAAGCAAGTGGAGCAGGCTTGGTGAAAAATTATGTCAAGTGACAAATTTTTTAACTACTATATACATATGTGCGTATGCTGTAATAAATATTGTATACATATACACACACACATATTACAAAAGCAAAATGTGTCCATTAGGCCTACCACACACAATGTTGTGTTTTGTTATGATGTTTCATATATATAAAACTTATATTTCTCCTTGGTATTTCCTTTATCACCCCTCCCCTTTTGCCATTTCTATTTAATAGCTAGGCTGTGTGCACCGCCTTAGTAATGAAAGACAACAGCAGAAGGCAAAGAAACAGCATTTTATCCTAACTTTGGGATCACAAAAGCTTAGGTACTCAGTCACACAGAATTCAGGACACAGGTAAGAGGTTTCCATGCCCCCTAGCACAGAAAAGTATGCTTCATTCTGCACAGCCAAGGACACAGTAAGAAAAGCAAGTAGACAACCCTCAGAATGGGGAAAGATATTTGCTGGTTATGTATCCGACAAAGGTTTAATAACCAGAATTCACAGACAACTCAAACATATTAGCAAGAAGAGAACAAGTGATCCCATCTCACGGTGGTCAAGAGACTTGAAGAGAAATGTCTCTTTAGAAGACAGACACATCGCCTACAGATATATGAAAAAATGCTTACCATCCTTAATCATCAGAGAAATGCAAATCAAAACTACTTTGGGATATCATCTAACACCAGTAAGACTAGCCCATATCACAAAATCCCTAAATCACAGATGCTGGCGTGGTTGTGGAGAAAAGGGAACACTTCTACACTGCTGGTAGGATTGCAAACTAATACATCCCTTTTGGAAAGTCATCTGGAGAACACTTAGAGAACTAAAAATAGATCTGCTATTTGATCCCATAATTCCTCTGCTAGGTATATATCAAGAAGACCAAAAATCACACTACAATACAGATATTTGTACCAGAATGTTCATTGCAGCCCAATTCATAATTGCTAGGTCATGGAAGAAGCCCAAGTACCCACTGACTCATGAATGGATCAATAAATTGTGTTATATGTACACCATGGAATACTATGCAGCCATAAAGAAAGATGGAGACTTTACCTCTTTCATGTTTACATGGATACAGCTGGAAAATATTCTTCTTAGCAAAGTATCTCAAGAGTGGAAGAAAAAGTATCCAATGTACTCAACCCTATTATGAAACTAATTTTTAGCTATCATAGGAAAGCTATAACCCAATTTTAGCCTAAGAATACAAGGAAAGGGGAGAGGGAGTGGAGGGGAGGGGAGGGGAGAGGATGGATGGAGGGAGGGTGATTGCTGGGATCACGCCTATGATTTCTCCTATAAGGGTACATGTGAATCTTTCTATATGTGGGATATAAATGTCTTAACACAACAACTTTGAGAATGACGTGAAGGCTATGTTGGCCAATTGGATGAAAGTATTTCAAATTGTATATGGAAATAACACACTGTACCCCATGATAGTATTAATGTACACAACGATTTAATAAAAAAAAATTTTTTTTTTAAAAAGTATGCTTCAGGCTCAGAAGAAGGGCAAGACAAAAGGAAAGTAATTAGTGCAGATCCCAAAGAGAAGGGCGAAGAGCCCTGAGGAGGTACTGGGTTATGAGGGCTGAGAGCAGGAAAGGTCAGGCCCTATTGCCTGGGCAAAGTGGGACAGGTGGCCAGTGGTGCTTTAAGGCAACCATTGAGAGTTCTAATCGAGAACATTCTAACCAACAGAAATATGTGCATTCCTCTCAAGTGAACAAACAACATTCTCCAAGATGTTAAGACACAAAACAAGTCTTAACAAATTTAAGAAGACTGAAAAATTACAGTAGAACCTCCATAGTTGACCACCTCCCTACATTGACCACCTCCTTAAGTTGACCTAATTTTCCTAGACCGGACCACATATACGCAGCACATATACAGGTGGCCTAGATCCTTATGTTGACCACCTCTGTAGGTTGACCAGTTTGTTACAGTCCTTGAAGTGGTCAACTTACAGAGGTTCCACAAGCCAATAACCCTAATGAACACAGATGTAAAAATATTCAATAAAATACTAGCAAGCCAAATTCAATAGTACATAAAAAAGATCACTGACCAGGGGAGAGGGAGGGGAGAAGAGGGAGGAGGATGGGTGAAGGGAGGGTGATTGCGGGGATCACGCCTATGATTTATCCTATAAGGGAACATGTGAATCTTTCTAAATGTCCAATATAAGTGTCTTATCACAACAATTATGAGAAAGACATGATGGCTATGTTGGCCAATTGTATGAAAGTATTTCAAATTGTATATGGAAACAACATACTATATCCTATGATAGAATTAATGTACAAAAATACGATTTAATAAAAAAAAAAGATCACTTACCATGAACTGGTGAGATTTATCCCTGGGATGCAGGGATGGTTCAATAATGCAAATCAGTAAATGTAATACAACACATTAACATAATGAAAAGACAAAAACCACACAATCATCTCAGTAGGTATAGAAAGAACATTTGACAAAATTCAACATCCTTTTATGATAAAAACTCAACAAATTAGGTTTAGAAATAACTTATCTCAAAACAGTAAATTCCACATGTGAAAAGCTAACATCATACTTAACAGGGCAAAGTGGAAAGCTTTTCCTCTAAGATTAGCAACAAAACAAAGATGTGCGCGCGCTCTCTCTCTCTCTCTCTCTCTCAGTTTAAACAATAGACATTTATTTCTCAAAGTTCTGGAGGGTGAAACAATAAGATCCAGGTGCTGGCAAGTTAGGTAGGTCTCAGTCTGAGCCGTCTTGGCTTGGGTTGCAGATGGCGACCATCTCATTGTGTATGTGCTTGCCTGACCTCTTCACCGCGGTCTCGCCAGTTCTATTCAGCATGGCGCAGTTGTCCTCCTTGTGTTCCACAAATACATATAGGAGGGGTCAACAGTACATATTTTGGTTGCATCCCCAAAGTGGAACCCATAAACATGGAGGACCCACTATACTATATAAGGAACTACACATTCGCAAATTTTGGTATCCCAGGATGGTCCCAGAACCAAGTCCCTATAGATACAAAGGACAGACTGTACTGGAGGACAGAGCCAGAAAAATTAGGCCACAGAAATAAATGGCATCCAAAGAAGTTAAATTGTCACTGTTTGCATACAATAGGTTACTGGGATAAAAGCCTGTTAGAAATAATGAATTTTGTAAAGTTGCAGGACAGAAATCAATATACAAAGATCAGTAGCAGATAACCTTTTGTAGTTCAGAAGCACGATGACTGGATTTTCACTCTGTTGTGTGTGATGTACCCCTCTCAAACCTCACCTTGTCATGTTACCCATCTGACACCCACCAAAAAATCAATCAGTAGCACTTCTATAGACTAACGATAACCTATATGAAATAGGAATCAAGAAAGCAATCCGCTTCACAACAGCTACAAAAAAATACTTAGGAATAAATTTAGCCAAGGAGGTGAAAAATATATACGTTTTAGAGACAGATGAAAATAACTGAAGACACACATAAATGGAAAGCTATTCTATGTTCATGAACTGGAAGAATTAATTTTGTTAAAATGTCCATATTACCCAAAGCAATCTACAGATTCAGTACAATCCCTATCAAAACGCCAGTGACAATTTCCACAGAAACAGAAAAAACAATGCTAAGATTCATATGGAGCCACAAAAGACCCCAAGTAGCCAAAGCAAACCAGAGCAAAAAGAACAAAGATGGAAGCATCACACTACTTGATTTCAAAATATACTACCAGCCTATAGTAATCAGAACAACATGGTATCATTTCCATGGACTTGAGCTGAAACAACAGTTTTATGAAATTTAAAGCAACAGTTGAATGAAATTAGACTAGTATCTCACATCATATTAAAAAATAACTCAAATGGATCAAAGGTTTAAATATAAGGCGTTAAACTATAAAACTATTAGAAGAAAAGAGGGAAACAGCTCTATGCCACTGGTCTGGGCCAACATTTTATAGATATGACATAAAAACATAGGCATCAAAAGAAAAAATAGAAAAATGGAGTACATCAAACTAAAAAGCTTCCGTCAAAGCAAAGGAAACAATCAATAGGATAAAGAGACCACCTTCAAACTGGGAGCAAATATTTGCAAACCATGAATCTCATAAGAAGATAATATCTAAAATATGTAAGGCCTCAACTCAATAGCAAGAAAAAAAAATTTTTAAATGGCAAAAAATTCCTAAATATACAATTCTCAAAAGAAGACTTACAAATGGCCAAAAGATGAATGAAAAAAATGCTCTATATCACTAATCATCAGGAAAATGCAAATTATAACCATAATGAGACATCACTTCATACCTATTAGAATGGCCAGTATCAAAAAGACAAAGATAACTGTTGGTAAGAATGTGGAAAAAAGGGAACTCTTGTACATTGTTGGTGGAAATGTAAGTTAGGACAACTGTTATGGAAAACAATATGAAGATTCCTCAAAAAACTTAAAAATAGAACAACTATATGATTCAATAATTTCATTTCTAGACATATGTTCAAAGAAATGTAACCAGTATGTAACCAGAGCTGTACTCCCATATTGCCTGTAGTATGTACTATTCACAGTAGCAAAGATAAAAAAAAATCAACCTAATGCCCACTGATGGATGAATAAAGAAAATGTGGTATACAGACACAATGAAATACTATTCATCATTTAAAAAGAATGAAATCTTGTTATTTGCAAAAACCTGGATGAACCTGGAAGATATTATGCTAAGTGAAATCTAAAAAAGCTGAATTCACAGAAGCAAAGACTGAAATGATAGTTGCCAGGGGCTGGGGGTGGGCAAATGGAGAGATGTTGGTCAAAGGGCAGTTTCATTTAGATAAAATGAGTAAGTTCCAGAGATTGATTATAGGCTCTCTGTTGACTGTAGTTAATGGTGATGTGTTGCATGCTTGAAAATTACTAAGAGGATAGATCGCAAACGTTCTTACCACAAAAAATGAGTGTGTGAGTCTAGATATGTTCATTAGTTTGATTTAATCATCTCACAATGGATATAGAAAACACCACATGGCAAATATGTGCAATTTCTGTCAATTATACCTTAATAAAGCTGGGGGAAAATTTATGTTTCTGACTTCATCAAGTGAGAGTTGAAACCATTTCTTTCAGGTGTGGGGTCAGGTCCGTTTTTCCATCTGCTTTATCCTTCACATTAGTGGTTCTTAGACCCAGCTGAAGATCAGAACCATCCAGAAAGAGATTTGGATTCAATTAGTGTTTGGGAAAATTCTAATGGGCCAAGTTTGGGAATCCTTTCTTAATCCCTCATAAATCAGTCTCAGACATGACAACACCTACAACATGAGAACAGGCTTAAAATACGTGACAAAGGACTCAGTAAAAGAAGGTCACCTATAAATGATAAGACATCTGGGTCAAGAAGGGCAGGAACAGGAGGGATACTCAATACGGAAAAAGATTAATTGGTGACTCAAAAGAACTTGCGAGAGATGGGAACATATCTTTGAGTCAGCACAGACATCCAGGATGCAAACTAACCTCTTATTTTGAGTGTGAAGTAAGTTTGAAGTTCCCAAGCATCTGTGAAAGAGAAAATCTCTACTGCATCTTAATACATTACAGAAAATTAGACCATAAGCCTTATTATCTGGGCAAACAAAACTGACTGAGACAAACATTTCAAATAAGGATACTAAATATGTTTCTGGTTTTTTCAAATGGAAACGTTACAGAATGAGAGAAGAATGATCAGCTCAAAATAGCTTAACCAGTAAGGGAATGTGTCACCTCACAGAACAAGAAGTCCCAAAGTAGCACGCTTCTTCTAGGTTGGTAAAGTTCTGTTTTATTATTTTTAGGGAAAATGATAGTGGCAGCATTTCAAATATCACATTCTCATATACTTTATTTAGAGCAAGGAAAAAGAATTGTATTTGTGTCTTCAAAACCCTTCTGGATGCTTCCCAGAAGGCCCTTATAAATGTCCCTTCCCAGAAATGCATCACGCGCCAACATGTAAGTCAAGCACTGAAAAACAAATGGGACTCCAGGGATTTCTTTGTTAATTTGTGTCATATTTACCACCCCCCAGAACCCTAAGTGATACGGGGAAGCACATGGTCTCAGGAAAGAAGGAGAATCCCCAACAAAGAAGAGAGCAGTGAGGGACCAGGAAGAAGGGGGTTAGGGCTGAGAAACAACCTCAGCTGTAACTTGCTTCAAGAGATTACTCCACAACACCATTTCAAATGCAAACCTAAGCTCTGACAGCCCAAACCCATCAAAGAGTTCTCTACCTTCCCCAAGAAGTGCTCAGGATAGGCTCGGCGCCTGTGGCTCAAGCAGCTACGGCGCCAGCCACATACACGTAAGGTGGCGGGTTCGGATCCCCAGCCCGGGCCGCCAAACAACAATAATGGCTGCAACCAAAAAAATAGCCAGGCGTTGTGGTGGGCGCTTGTGGTCCCAGCTACTTGGGAGGCTGAGGCAGGAGACTCGCTTGAGCCCAGGAGTTGGAGGTTGCTGTGAGCAGTGAAGCCATGGCCCTCTACCTAGGGGGACAGCTTGAGGCTCTGTCTCAAAAAAAAAATAAAATAAAAAGAAGTGCTCAGGATAAAACTAATCTTGATTTAATAAGTGAATGAGCTAAGTATGCCTAACAAGTTAAGCATACTTCATAACACCATGTAAGACTTTCTAGAGATTTTTATATGTCTGTTTAAAATTATCTTGTGTCATAGTCTCTTCAATACAGATAACATGCTAGAAATCCATAAACACAGAAAGCACAAGATTGGAATTACATTTTTTTGATCTCGATTTTCACTTCCTCATTTTCTCTTCATAGAGGGACTTACTAAGAATTAGATATCTCTGCCAAAGATTAACATATGCACATGACCCACCAGACTAATTCAAATTGCATTTTTGTTTGGCTCAAGCTCTGTAGCATAACCATGATGCATGTTTGAGTCTGAGCAAAGAGGCAGACAAACTTCAGCTGAGATGTTCACTTAACCACCTCAATATGTTAACATGAAAACTTGCTGACCATGGCTCGGTGCCTGTAGCTCAAGCGGCTAAGGTGCCAGCCACATACACCTGAGCTGGTAGGTCTGAATCCAGCCTGGGCCCACCAAACAACAATGATGGCTGCAACCAAAAAATAGCCAGGCATTGTGTCAGGTGCCTGTAGTCCCAGCTCCTTGGGAGGCAGAGGCAGGATCCTTGAGCCCAGGAGTTGAAGGTTGCTATGAACTGTGGTGCCACCCAGGGTGACAGCTTGAGGCTGTCTCAAAACAAAAAGAAAACTTGCTGACCAAATGCTCCATTCCTTATGCCTTTGTCCCTAATTTTTTCAAATGAATGCAAAATACTTCTCTCATTAATCTTCTCATCACACACAAAGCAACATTTGACCATCCATTATTGTACAAGGAAGTGTTGAGTAGGATACAATATTATTTTTAAGTATAGTTCTTGAATTCAAACAGCTTTTATTATTGTAGGTAAATGATACCTGCTCAGATACCTATAATGCAAAGCAGAAAGTAGGGCCATGTAAACTGTTCACACAGAACAGGAAAGCCTTGAGGAATGAAGGGTCACACCTGGCACATGGAACCCAGAAGGAAGGCCTAATGGAGGAGAGGATACCTGAGCTGAGATTTAGGTGCCAATGACAGGGTAGAAAACAAAATTAAAATCACGTCTTTGTGAAATTATGAGAAAGTTCCAGAATGTTTGTTAGTCTTGTACAGGACTGAGGATGGGAGGAATAGAAAGATCAAGAAAGCAAAAGTAGATTCTGATGGTACCTGATTGTGGAGGAACCAAAAGCTAGTCAGGCCAGAGAATTTTTTAAAGATTGAGCTCTGTTGGCAATGAGGAGGCATGACAGGTTTCTCAACCGTGGAATGTCTTAATCAAAGTGATGCTTTGAAAAGATTAACTGGGCGGTGGAGTCTAGGGCTAAGTGACAGAGGGTGTGGTTTAATTATTCTCCAGAGAACAATTAATTATTCAATATTGCATCCTATTTGGAAGGACCCAGAGTAAGTATCACTTCCTCTGAGCTGTCCTAATGAGGCAGCCAGTCAGAATTAGGTGCTCCACTACGGTGTTCTTGAAATAATCTCCTGTCTGTGAGAGCATTTACTACATAGTATTACAAATGCTTATTAATCCTTATCTTTTCTACTCATCAAGAGGAAAGAACTGAGTCTCCTTACTTTGGTAATCCCAGTGCCTAGGACTAATGCCTGGATGCGGCAGAAAATATTTGTGGCAAGACCGAATAACCAAGTGTTATGGATTGAATTGCATCCTCCAAAATTCTTATGTTGAAATCCTAACTCCCAGTACCTGATTCCCAATACCTCAGAATGTGACCTGATTTGGAGAGAGGGTCTTTACAGAAGCAATCAAATTAAAATGAGGTCATTAAGGTGGTAGCTAATCCACTATGACTAGTGTTTTTACAAAACAGGGAAATTTGGACCAGGCATGGTGGCTCATGCTGATAATCCCACCACTTTGGGAGGCTAAGGTGGGAGGATTACTGAAGCCCAAGAGTTTGAGGCTGCAATAAGCTATGATCATACCATTGCACTCCAGCATGTGCAATGAGAGTGAGACTCTGTCTCTAAAAAAAGGAAACCTGGGTACAGACACACAGATGGCCATCCACAAGCCAAGGAGAGAGACCGTGAGAAATCCTTCCCCTACAGCCCTCAGACAAAACCAACCATGCCAACACCTTGACTTCAGATTTCTAGTTTCTAAAACAGAGAGATAATACATTTTTGTTGCTTAAACACCCAGTTTGTGGCACTATACGGCAACCCCAGCAAACTAATATGCAAATATTCACTCAATTTGAAGAAAAACCCAGTATCAGAGCTCAGGATAAAGGCTAGAGCTAACTATGAAGAGAGGTAATAATCAACATGGGAGCAGAATAAAATCTCTGTGGGAAATAACATAGGAGGAGACATGGCAAAGGGAAGGACTTCAGGGAACACCCTTGTTTAGGAAACAGAAAAGGAAGCCAAGGCAAACATCAAGAAAAAACAGTCAGGGCTCGGCACAGAGGCTCAGGCCTGTAATGCCAGCAACTTTGGAAAACTGAGGAGGGAGCACTTGAGGCCAGGAGTTCAAGACCAGACTGGGCAACTCAGGGAGACCCTGTCTCTATCAAAAAAAAAAAAAAGCGGCAGTCAAAAAGCTGCAGAATGAAGCCTGGTAGGAGGTCCAAAAGAAAATAAATGGGCAAAAGAGAAAAAGTAACAGAAACAGTAACAACTAATCATACCAAGAGTCACTCCACCTCACAGGGTGTATCCCATTCCCAAGAGACACTGTTAATGCATTTTCATCTGTTCCCCCGTTAAGTGTGGACTTATCTGCATCATCATCAGAATCTATTCCTGAAAGGACAGAGCCAGAGTTCTCAGGGTCTTTTACCTCACCAGAACTGCGATGGGAATTCTTACAAGTATCCTCCAATCTGACGAGGATTAAATGGACAGGACAGATTCTGATGATGGAGGTTTACTAGGGAACAAGTAAAAGGGCCTTTCAGATGCCCCTTACGATGGAATAACCCCTGCGAAGTGAAATGAATCCCAGTGTGGATATTTAATAATATATTTTAAAAGTGAAGAAAGAACAACTCAGGTACAACCTTTCTTAACTGAACTCTTCCTTCATCTTCCATGTTCTTGGCTATAGGAAAAAATGATATAAATTGAAATTCTCAGCCCTCAACCTCTAGCTCAGTGAGCATTCCCCCAAAAAGCCCCCAAAATTAAAAAAAAAAAATGAGTTCAAAAATACTGTGGAAAAGAGGCAACAGTTGTTACAGCTCATATTGCATCAGAGCAAACAGGTAAAGTAAGTAGTCTAACTAGGGGTGACCGAATGCAACAAGAACATTAAAGATCAAGGCCATGTAGCAAAGAGCCCAACCAAGAAAAGCAAAATGCAACTGAAAGAACAAAAGGAAATTCTCCCTCAGTGTTTTGAGTTAGAAAACAAAAGAATCAAACGAAATGGGAACTGTAGAACCAATGAAACAAATTAAGGACCAACTCATCCTTATTACACTAAAAAATAAATCAGAAACAGCCAGAAACAGAGTATTCATAGCGAACCAGTGATTTATGGATGTAGAAGAAAGGCTGAAGTCAAATAAAAATGACAAAGGTTAAAGCAATAGAGAAATGCTACTAGGGAGGGCAAGGATGATCCCATATAAGAATTATTGGTATTTCTAAAGTACAGAATCCAACAAAAGAAATAGTAGCAATATTCAAATACATAATAAAAATAATTTCCTACTGTCTTTATAAACGGACTAAGAACATCAGATGGCAAGAAAATGTGATGCAGAGCCATCAATTTTAAGAAAAATCCTGGTTAAATTGACAAATTAAAAGAATAAAGAAAAAATTCTTATGCATCTAAGCAGCAAAAGCAAATTAAAGAAATCAAAGAGGACCTAAGTAAGGGGAAAGAGATACCGTGTTGATGGATTGGAAGACTCAATATTATTGAGATATAAATTCTCCTAGAACTGCTTAGCCACATGTAAGAGAAGGAGCCTGAACCCGCATCTGTCACCACTTATGAACGCTAACTCACAAAGGATAAGAAATCTAAATCTAAGACACAAAATTATAAAAACTGTAGAAGATAGTATGGGAAAAACTGTTGACCTTATTGGCCTCGGGAAAATATTTATGAAGACCCCACTGGCGATTGCAGCAGCAACAAAAATAAATAAATGGGACCTGATCAAGTGAAAGTTTTTGCACAGCTAAGGACACAGTCTACAGAGCACAAAGATGACCTTTGGAATGGGAGAAGATATCTGCATCCTACAAATCCAACAAAAGGCTAATCACCAAAATCTATAATGAACTCAAGTGTATCAACAAATAAAAAGAGCAAACAACCGCATTAAAAACTGGCCAAGAGACATGAATAGAAACTTTTCTCATGAGGACAGTGTTATAGCCAATAAACACATGAAAAAAGTGGTCATCATCCCTAATTACAAAAGAAATGCAAATCAAAACCACTTTGAGATAATCATCTAACAGCAGTGAGACTGGCCCACATCACAAGGTCCCAAAGCAACAACTGCTGGTGTGGGTGCAGAGAGAAAGGAATAACCATGCACTGATGTTGGAGATGCAAACTACTACAGCCTCTACGGAAAGGTATAGAGATTCCTCAAAGAACTAAAAGTAGACCTTCCGTTTGACCCTGCAATCCCACTACTAGGCATTTACCCAAAAGAAAAAAAGACATCTTACCACAAGGACAGTTGCACTCAAATGTTCATAGTAGCTCTGTTCATAATTGCAAAGATATGGAAAGAATCCAAGTTCCCATCAATAAATGAAGGGATCAATAACCTGTGGTATATGTTTACCATGGAATAGTATTCAGTCATAAAAAGATGTAGATTTTGCATCCTTTGTAACAACCGGGATGGCTTTAGAGAACATCCTCCGAAGTAAAGTATCACAAGATTAGAAAAACAAGCATCGGCTCAGCGCCTGTGGCTCAAACGGCTAAGGCGCCAGCCACATACACCTAAGGTGGAGGGTTCGA
>NW_003852400.1:36969901-36971832 GCF_000181295.1 Otolemur garnettii | reverse complement strand
GGATGTTTATCTATTAGTGTTCTTGAAAAAAGATGACGTGATGAAATCTAGTGAATGTAGACATGAATCAAAAGAAATAATTTCAGAATGCAGAATATTGGTAGTAGGCAGAATCCATTTAAATACAGACAGGGTATTAGAATTACAAAATAGAATATAAATATTACAAATCTTACAACACAAAGATAAAATCATCTCATTCTCGTAACATAGTACATACTCATTTTTGAGAATTTAACCAATGAAACAAAATGATTTTTTTCTTTGATGTTAAGAAGCTGGTGAAATGTTGATAATTTTTGAGAATGAGTGATAGGACATGGATGTTAATTTTATATCTATACTTTTGTGTACATCTGAAAATTCTATTTTAAAATATTCAAAAGATGAAAGAAATAAAAAGAATGCTCATGGTGACAACTGGTATTGGTAGTGTCAAAGAATCTAAGGTAGAAAAGTAGTTCTCCAGTGTTGAGTGAATAAGGATGAATGTTAAACTACTGAATGTTAAAACTAACAAATAATGTGTGAACTTCTAGAATGGTAGAAATAAAATCCAGTTCCCTGAGGGGTAAGGAGGCTATAGCTAGTAAAGACACATAAAAATTATTCTAGAGGAAAATTTGAACTGGAGGCACCCTTAGAGTTTGTCCCACTGTGATGACTAAAGTTCTGAGTATTTTCCAAGGATGAGTTAGACCCAATATTCAGCCCAACTGACCTCTGGGCTCTTTCTCATTCTGTGTTGCATGCTACTCAAGACATTCATTTATAGGAGAAAGAAAAATAAGATGATAGCATAAAAAGCAGTTTCATTTCAAGGATGAAAACATTTATAGGACAAGGAAAAGTTACATTTGAAGGACAAGGAAAAGTTAGTGGTAGAGAAGCTGAAACTGCCTGGGTGCATACATGTCTAAGAGAAGAGCTCTGAATTCACAGAAAGTCAGAACAAAGCATGAAAATGAAGAAACCATAGGCCCAGGTGAAGTTCCCCTGGCCACTAAGGCAAAGCAGGCAGGCAAAATAAAGTCCTTATTTCAACATTGATACTCAACCTATAATCAGCTTGGTTTCTAAACTACATTTATATTTCAGTGGCTTGGAAATTCAAATAAGTATTTCATAGGAACAAAAGCATAATAGGCACTTAGTTTTCTACACAAGCCACAAACACTGATTTAGCCCACAATGTGGGTAAGTATAGGCTTAGCTGCAGTTCTGGTTTTGAGAAATGGAGGGGCAATCAGCACAGCAGAAGGAAGGAGGCCTTCCGAGGGCCTCACGATAACCTTATGAGGAGGGTGTATATTATACTCAGGTATCTCACTCTGTCCTAAATCCAGCAAGGCCTTCACTTCACCAAAAATGTCCCAAGTACACAATTGCCTAATTTCTTTAAGCAAACAAAAAGTCAATTTATAAAACTGCAATTTATGTTGACTGGTTATTGTATTATGAAATAGAAAATAATTTCATCATTAATTCTGAAACTTGCATGTTCAGTAGATTTTCCTGAGATACCTGTTGAAAGGCTTATTCCAGAGCCCCCCGCCCCGAAGGCAGTCACATGCAGGTGGTCCTTCAACCACACTTAGAGCAACAAGGCACTATAATTTTCTGGTTTTGTTCTTTAAGCAATGCTTGTTAACACAAATGAATCTTTGAGTGTTTTAGGTACCTAATAAAAAAATAAATAAATAAAACATTTCTTATAGATGAAAGAAAATATCTGAGAGCTGAAGAACTAAAGGAGAAGGTCGGCTTATCCCAGAGCAGTATCCCTGGGATCCTCTCCCTGCTATACATTAATACATAACACACATCTTCATTTCCCACACATGGGTGCAGACACGGGCAATATAATCCCATACTGAAGGGCAAGGGGGATGGTGAGTTCATTCATTTACTAAAGGCTTTTTTTTTTTTTT
>NW_003852400.1:36965960-36968586 GCF_000181295.1 Otolemur garnettii | reverse complement strand
AGGCGCCGCCCACACTTGTTCCTTTTTTAAAAAAACTTTAGGAATAAGATTAGTTGCATTTTACTTATTTGAATTATGATCATTTGACTAAATCCTCATACCTGGAAGACACAGTGCAGTTTATATATATAAATATATATACATATATATATGTATGTGTATAAAAAAATATGTGTGCATATAAAAATATATGTGTGAGTGTATATATATGTATGTGTATATATGTGTGTGTATAAAAAATATATGTATATATGTGTGTGTATAAAAAATGTGTGAATGTGTATATATATATATATATATATATAAATAAGATAGCATAGTTAAATTAGCATACTAGGCATTCTATCTGTCTCTCTTTATTGGTTTCAGTGTCTTTCTAAAGTATACTATAGTTGTTCATCTGACCTGTTTCCTGATAAGTAGGAGGACTCTTCTTCTGTCCCACTACATTTTCTTAGAAAGGCTAACACATAATGACATATCAAGAATAAAGATCAGAAACTGAGGAACTAGGGCCTACATTAACACACACAAGAGCCATCAACCTTTTTCTTCCTTTGGGGTTCATTTCCCAGTCTAGCTTCAACTTTGAGGTTTACTTGCTAAAATACAAAAAGTTAAGCCAAGTGCAGTGGTTCACACTTGTACATCCTAGCACTTTAGGAAGCCAAGGTGGGAGATTACTTGAGGCCAGGAGTTTAAAACTGGCAAGAGCAAGACCCCATCTCTACTAAAAATAGAAAAATTAGCTGGGCATAATAGCTCTCACCTGTAGTCCCAGCTACTCAGGGGGCTGAGGGAGGAGGATTGAGTGGGCCCAGGAGTATGAGATTGCAGTGACCTATGATGCCATGTACCCTACCCTGGTCAACAGGGAAGCCCTATCTCAAAAAAAAAAAAAAAAAATTAACTTAAAAAATGTACTGAAATTCAGTATTGCTACAGATGGGATTAACCAGAAAGACACTCTTTGTTATTGCTAATATAAATTTCCTAGAAATTTGATGTGTTCTTCCTCCTGGATAGTAAACCAAAAGATACAGTATTATCAGCTGTTAAATTAGTCAAAGTCCACATAAAAATATTTCTTCATGCTTTGCTTACTGTATATTAGTATTTGACCAGACTATATATCTAAAATGTTTAAAAATGTAATAAAATTCTTGAAAAAAAATTCTAGCATAAATTATAAACTCTCCAGAGTAATAAAAGTCTAGCAGTATCTTTTCATAATAGCTTACTACAGAGATATTTATCACTTAACAAATTCCTAAGTGTCTGATAATCACACAGCTGAAGATGTAAGATAGAAGCACTACTCTTTTGTCATCTGGAATTTCTTTCTGATAGTTTCTTATCTCAGACAATCAACTATTATATGTAAATGTAGCCCAACCATGAAATTACACCATTTAAAATTATAATATAAAGGATTTTAGGCTCCGCCCCTCTAGCTCAAGAGGCTAAGGCGCCAGCCACATACACCAAAGCTGGCAGATTTGAATCTGGCCCAGGCCTGCCAAACAACAATGACAACTACAACCAAAAAATAGCCAGGCATTGTGGTGGGCACCTGTAGTCCCAGCTAGTTGGAAGGCTGAGGCAAGAGAATCATTTAAGCCCAGGAGTTAGAGGTTACCGTGAGCTATGATGCCACAGCACTCTACCCAGGGCAATAGTTTGAGGCTCTGTCTCAAAAAAAAGGATTTCACCTTTACTATTTTTTTCTTACCTAAAACAGAAACGATGTTTACTGGATTTCTTTTAATCTTTCATCTGAAGCGTAGACATAAAACATAAAAATAAAACCTTAAGTCGTGTTTATGTTAGATGTGTTGATCTTCTATCTCTCCCCCAAACAGCATTCTCAGGGTTCTTAGAAAACTGAGCTATGGCTTAAGCACAGTGGCAGTACAAGGAGGATAGCAATGTAAAATCTCCTCCCCAGGTTCAGCGCCTGTAGCTCAAGCGGCTGAGATGCCAGCCACATGTACCAGAGCTGGTGGGTTCAAATCCAGCCCGGGTCTGCCAAACGACAATGACAACTACAACAAAAAACAGCCAGGCGTTGTGGTGGGCACCTGTAGTCCCAGCTACTTGGAAGGCTAAGGCAAGAGAACAGCTTAAGCTCAGGAATGGGAGGTTGAGACTCTGTTTCAAAAAAAAAAAAAAAAAAACCTCCTCCCCAAATCACCACTGCCATTTTACCTTCCCTCTTACCCTAGCTCGCCTTCATTTTCTACTGAGAATGCTTCTCAGTTTACCTAGTGCTATGCGTTGAATGTGTCATCCAAAAGTCCATGTTAGAAACTTGGCCCCTAGTGCAGTAGTGATGAGAGGTAGGACTTTGGGGAGGTGACTGGGTCATGATGGATAACCCATTTTTGGATGAATAGACTAATGGGTTTATCAAGGTAGGGGGTTAGTTATCAGGAGAGTGGGTCTGCTGTAAAAGCCAGTTTGGCCTTCTCTCACAAGCCCCCTCACCCTGTGATGCCCTGCACTTCCTCAGGACTCTGTCAAGTCCCCACCAGGAAGAAGGCTCTCCTGAGATGGGACCCTTTGATCCAGGATTTCCCAGCCTACAGAAATGTAAGAAATAAGCTTCTTCTTTTTTTTTTTTTTT
>NW_003852400.1:36943060-36965940 GCF_000181295.1 Otolemur garnettii | reverse complement strand
GACAGGAGCCTCAAGCTGTCCCCCTGGGTAGAGTGCTGTGGCATCTCAGCTCACAGCAACCTTCAACTCCTGGGCTCAAGCGAGTCTCCTGCCTCAGCCTCCCAAGTAGCTGGGACCACAGGCGCCCGCCACAGTGCCCAGTTATTTTTCTGGTTGCAGCCGTCATTGTTGTTTGGCCGGCCGGGGCTGGATTCGAACCCTCCACCTTGGGTGTATGTGGCTGGCGCCTTAGCCACTTGAGCCACAGGCACCGAGCCAGCTTCTTCTTTTATAAATTACTTAGTCTCGAGTATTCTTTTATAGCAACAGAAATCAGGCTAAGATACTAGTCTTAATCTTAATCTAAGATAAATCCTAGGGGAAAAAACCCCGAAAATGAAAAATATAAACAAAATCTTATTTTAAGGAAAAAGGAAGGAGCACAAAGCAACAAAGAGATCCTTGCTGGTAAGTCTAACAACAGAGAACCAAGTTTATTATTTGGCACAGATTTCATTTTCATCAGAAAACGTGTTGGAATAGAAAAAAGTCTAACTAGTTGTGACCCATCTTATAAAATCAGTAACAATAGTAACAAGGTAACAAACTGAACTAGGAAAATGAACTACCAAATTGAACCAGAAAAACTAAAGAATGGGCATATGATAATGAAATAAGGTAAAAGGATTGACCTTGAGCCCAGCTGACCTACTGTGAATCAGCACAGCGGGGACTCTGGACCACAGCATCTCTAAGGGATGCCTGATGGCAGGTGCAGTGGGGACTCTGAACCACAGCATCTCTAAGGGATGCCTGATCACAGGTGCTGTGGGGACTCTGGACCACAGCATCTCTAAGGGATGCCTGATGGCAGGTATGCCTCTTCTCACATAACCATCTTGCTTGGTTAAAGGTTAAAGGGATCTCCCTCTTACTAAACCCAGAGGCTTATCCTGAGTTCTTATCTACCCTGACTTACCTTCGGTCCCCCACTGTTGACTTCTCCTTGTTTCCCAAAGCCAAGACTGTGGTTTTTAGAACATAGCACTCCTTTGACTGGCCTCAGGCCTTTCCATCATTCAGCCTCACGCATTTTGTTTAGCTGGTTCTTTTCTCCACACCCCTGAATGGAAGGGCTTCTCTTCTCAATCCTTGGTAGTCTCTTTTCCTTTGTATCTTCTCACCCTAATACGACAGTAAAGACTCCCAGATCTGCACTCCAAATCCCAACCTTTCACCCATGCCAGAGTCCATTATTTCCAACCACCAATAAACATTCAAGCTTGGCTATTCCACTTTCACAGGCAACCTAACTGATCCCAAAAGGAACTCATCTTCAGCCAGTTGGCTTCTTGGTCTAACACCTTACAGGCATTAATTGCTTAACTTGACTTTTGATCCAAAACATTGGAACCATCTTTTACTGTGCTCTTTCACCTTCAACCTGTGAGCTGTTACAAATTCCTCCACCTACCTCTACTCTTATATCACTTAAATCCATGCTTTTAGGGTTAATCTTATTAACTGAAGAAAAAAGAAGTCCTCAGATATTACTTTCATCACTTTTTTCCCTTCTCAGAACCCACAAAGACTCCCTGAATTGCATCAAGTTCCAACTCAGCTCATTTTCTGATCCCACTCTTCCCAAATTTATTTCCCACCACTCTCTACTGCTCACTGGAGTTAAAATCTCTACTCTCTTCAGTAAACTATTTCCTACATGACTCCTTCCCTGCCTTCCAACCTCAAAAGTCATCAACTGTTTGTTTCTATGTTTATCATGTTTTTTTCTATGAACAGAAAACGGGGACTGGGAAAACCTCTGAGGGTACTTGCTAAAAGACCACTAGTCTGGTTGTAATACATAAAGATTTGCAAAGAGCAGCAGCAGCTAAAACTGGAGAGGTAGATTGAGGTTCAATAACAAGGGGCCCTACAGGTAAGCATAACAATATTTTCTCTTAGATATTTAACTCTCAGGTAAAAATACTGAAACAATCATGAAATTATGATAAAGCCCAAACAAGTAAAGCTAAATACTAAGGTCTCCCTTGTGACCACTACGTATGAGGTTCCTAAGAACAAATGCTTCCTGCCGTGGGAACTTGGCCACTGTGTGCCGCAGATGAAAGCAGTTCCTTTGCTTTCATAAATTAATCAAGAGGTTCAAAAGCAAGGCAGCAGCAAGGCCAAGTCAGTAAGCAACTTCTCTGACAAAGGTCGGAAAGGCTTTCCTCAGTAGCCCAAATCAACATGTGCCACCCTAGAATCTTCCCTGAGAGGGATTTTGCAATTAAAAATCTGTCTTGATCAATGTTCTAAAAATTGGTGGATCTGAAAAGATTATCATTTTTCATAACAAGTTTTTAGAAGAAACCAAATTTATGAAATGGGTCAGTTAAAGCTTAGGTAGAAATTCTTGAGGAAGCAGCATATCACAAGATGACAATCAGCTTTCTGATCCAGGCTCAGTCGAGTATTGCTCAAAAACAAAAGAGCTGTTAAGAGATGCTGTGTGGAGATTGGCAGGGAGTCTTCTTAAAGAAACAAAGGGAGCTACCCCAGCATACCACAGGCAATGAAACTGGGCACGAAATCAAGTGTGGCTTCTACTTCCTGAAGCAAGGTAGTAGAAGGAGCTGCTACCCACGTCTTCTTCTCAGAGAATAACAGTAGTGCCCACTTACTGAAGGCCCTGGGTCAGGTGCTGTGCTTGTGTTTCATTCACATTATCACCTCAATCCTCACTGTAACCCTATGAAAGAAGTATCGTTATCTTTATTTTACTGATAAGGAAACTAAACCTCATAGAAGTTAAGGAACTTCTTCTACATCGCACAGTTGTTTGATTTTATTCAAGAGATAACATCTAACTCTGTCGCCCAGGCTGAAGTGCAGTATGGCAATCATAATTCACTGTAGCCTTAAACTCCTAGGCTCAAGACATCCTCTTGCCTCAGCCTCCTGAGTAGCTAGGACCATAGGTACATGCCCCTGTACATGACTAATATATTTTTAAAGAGATGGGGTGGGTCTTGCTATGTTGTCCAAGTTGGTTTTGAATTCCTTGCCTGAAGTAATTCTCCTGCCTCAGTCTCCCAAAATGCTGATATTACAGGTGTGAGCCAGTTAATAAGTTGTGCAGGTGTTCAAAGCTGGAGAGGACTCCAGTCTATGTTCACCTATTATCACAAACAACTTCCTAGTGTGGAAGATGGTGAAGAATAAGATGGTGGGTGCAGCACCCATAGCTCAGTGTGGGTAGGGTGCCAGCCACATGCACCAGAGCTTGTGGGTTCAAACCCAGCCCAGGCCAGCTAAAACAAACAAACAAAAAAAATAGCCTGGCATGTGGCAGATGCCTGTAGTCCCAGCTACTTGGAAGGCTGAGGCAAGAGAATTGCTTAAGCCCAAGAGTTTGAGGTTGCTGTGAGCTATGATGCCACAGCATTCTACTGAGGGCAACAAAGTGAGATCCTGTCTCAAAAAAAAAAAGAAGAAGATGGTAAAACAGATTTGGTCAATCCACCAACACCTATTAACACCATGTAGGCCCTATGCCCTGTGGTATATAGGAACTGTAAATATTATTCAGCAATAAAAAAGGAATAAAGTCCTGATTCATGCTACAACACGGATGAAATTTGAAAACATTACGCTAAGTTAAATAAGTGAGTCACAAAAAAATCACATTTGCTCTCACTTACATGCAAAGTCCAGAACAGGCAAATCCATAGAGACGGAAAGTAGACTGGTGGTTGCCTAGGCCTGAGGGGTTGGGGGTGAGAAGGGAGTGAGTGCTAATGGGTATTGGGTTTCTTTAGGAGGGTGATAAAAATGTCCTAAAGTTAATTGTGGTTATTATGGCTGCACAACTCTGTGAGTGTACTAAAACTCACTGAATGGCATACTTTAACTGAAAGAATTGCGTGGTGTGTGAGTCATATCCCAATAAAGCTGTTTTTTAAATGTAGACGAGACAGAGTATTTACCTTGTTGAGTTCACAGACAAGTAGTTATGCTATACAGCATGCGCTCTACAGTAGCAATAAGCCTAAAATGCTTAGCAGCCAAGTGAAGGAGGTGGGGCAGGAGTCAAGAAAGTGTTCCTGGAGAAAGTCACATCTGCGCAGATCATCCAAAAGAGAAGGGGAGCTAAGCTAGTGAAAAAAACGTACCATCCTGCTGCGCCCCAGTGTAACCCGGGACTATCTAACAATACAGCCTGTCCTATCAGTCTCTGATGATTTAACAATAATCAGACTGATCACTGAAAGCAGGACGGCTTGTGCTTCACCTTATTGTTAATTTCCTTAGTCCACCTGCAGAAAAGTCTCAGGAAAGAATAGAAAGTTCAGGTCCCCAAGGGGGGATCAAGCAGTCTCCTAAATTAGGGATAAAATCTGGAAGAGTCAATTATCTACCTTCTGAAGGTTACCACAGAGTTGAAAGTCTCTGCATGAAAAGGTCTTTCCATCCTAGGGACTGGGAATGAATGAGAGACAGCCTACTGATAAGACTTAGATACTATCCTTCAAATAAACAAGAAACAATTTAAAAATTACGTGGTAAATAAGCCTTAGTAGGCAGTGACAGTTCTATTGAAATTAGAAAAAGTGATATTAAACCCAATGCAAGCTGTAATGCAGAAGGTCCCACAAAGCCTCCAAAACACAGTTGGTAAATCGTCACCAGGATTAGAAAATCCGGAAGGGTGCTGTGAATGAAGATTTTACAATACAGAATCCTTTAGTCTTTAGATAGGAAAACAGAATTAATCAAGCTCTTTTTGCTTTAATTTTACCAAACAACTTTTTTATCTGGACTTGGACCTCTTGAGCAAAATTACCCACGTGCACATTTGACCAATCTTGGCTTTGCCTGTGTATATGACCAATTTTGTGTGTATGACGTGGAATTCTAGTTTATGATCCAGTTTCTTGGGTGTGGCTGGCCTGGCATTAACTCTCCAGTTCCTAAGAACACTTGCCTGCCCACCAAACACGAAATGACTTAGGTCCTTAAGTATCCAATGGCCTGTGTGAGGGCTGTCCACAGGGACCCCACATGAGACATGAGCAAAGTCCTCTGGAAGCCTTTACCTTGCTATAGTGATAATTCTGACCAGTAAGGAGAAAATTCAGAGCTGGAGGCTCCCTCTCATAGCCCCAGCCCCATTTACTTCTCCCAAAATCCCTATCACACAAAAGAATCACATAAACTACCCTGTCGCTAACAGGAAACTGTAAGAGAATCCTACAGAGTATGTGAAATGTTCAACTTAAATTCAAAGCACATTGAGAATTTTAAGCGCTAGCCTTTAAACATAAGCTAACAAGCTAACAGAATGAGCTGAAGTCAAAACTACTATTATATTATACAATAATCAGCCTACATGACTTCCCCTAACAAATGTGATTTTTAATTGGATTAAGAAATTTCTAGCATGTTTTCCTTCTAAACAACCCACATGAAAATACTTGTCATTCTTTAAATGCTTTTTTCTCTCTCTCCTATATGAGAACATAAAAAGATAGAAAATACCAGCAAGATAAAAAAATATAGATCTAGAATTATACAGTTGGGAAAGAATTTAATAACTACCTAAATCTACTCCCCCAAATTTGGATAACTAAATAAGCAGATGAGTATTCTATTTTATGTTTTTAGTCTTCCTCAGAGTGAAGTCAGAAAAGGCTTGGAGAAGTCATCTATCCTTGCTTAGACCTTTCTCTGAAAAGTAGGAACTAACACTGGATGTCATTCTGTAAATCTCAAATATGTACCATATAATTTATTTTTAAAATAAACTCAAAATGGTGAAGGCCTTTAGGTTTCTAAAGCAGAGGTGGAACAGTGGAGTTGTGTTGTAGCCCACACATGATGGTAGATTTTATCTCCGGTCAATGGAGTAAATGGAGTCTCAGGCAGAACAGACGCATGTCCTGGAATGGTGTAGGACAATACTAATCATAGGAACCTGAGTCTGAGCTCTGCCAACCTGCCCTGAGACCTGAGATTTGAGCAAGTTTAATCTCGGAGTTTCTATTATCTAGAAAATGGAGATAACATGGGGCCCTTAGAAGAGTTTTGTGAGGACTACTTGCACAGGTAACTTTAAGCCCTACACAATCTAAAAAAGGCTTTACCTCAATAGATTGGGATGAATCAGATAAGGTGAACTTCTGGAGGACAAAGAATAAACGTCATTTGCCTACACCCCAGCACAACCCACAACATCATAAAGTCAATTCTAGACAAACAGGCCAAATTACAATATGACAGGACTTTGAAACAAGGTCAGCACCGGTAATCTCAACTTGTGCCTCTATGAAAACTATACACTGACAACACTTGGCAGCTTCCCTTCCAGTTGACACTTTAAGTATTTAAGAAATTAACCAGAACATATGAGAATTTAGCTCGTGATGGATGTACAAGCATTTTAAATTACTCGGGAAAATAGAGATTATTTGATAAATGATGTTGGGATCAATACATAGCTAATTGAAATAAAAATAAAAGTAAACAAGGAGTCTGTATTTCATGCTAAAGCAAATTTCTAGTGGATCAAAAAATTTAAACACAAAAAATGAAATTATAAAAATGGCTGGTAGTTAGGGGAAAATGAGTGAAAGGTACACTATAGGATTTCTATACTAATGTTGTAACTTCCTGTGAATCTATAATTATTTTATAATAAAAAGCAAAAAAAATTGGTGAAACTTGAGATAATTATTATATAATACTAGGATGAGGAAGGCTTTTCCAATTTGAAGCAAAACATAGAAATTGGCCTGGTGCCTGTAGCTCAGTGGTTAGGGCACTGGCCACATACAATGGGGTTAGCGGGTTTGAACCCAGCCCAGGCCAACTAAACAACAATGACAACTACAACAAAAAAATTGCCAAGTGTTGCAGTGGGCACCTGTAATCCCAGTTACTTAGGAAGCTGAGGCAGAGAATTGCTTAATCCCAAGAGTTTGAGGTTACTGTGAGCTGTGATGCCACAGCACTCTACCGAGGACAACAAAATGATACTCTGTCTCAAAAAAAAAAAAAAAAACAACCCAAAACATAGAAATCACAGATGTAAAGATTAAATACGACCTCCTAAAATTAAACATTTGGGCTGTCAAAAGTCTAAACATACCAAGTCAAAAGATAAATCACACTGAAGAAATAATATATGTATCTGAAAGTATCAAGTGCAAATTTAAATTAGAGTGAAATACCATTTTTACTTATCAGATTGGCAAGACCACAAAGTTTGATAACACACGTTGTTGGCTAAGGTATGCAGAAAAAGGCACTCTCCTACATTGCTGGTGGGAATGTGAACTGGTATGACCTCTAGGGGAGTGATTTGACAGTATCTACTACAAAATAAATATTTCAGGTGTATACTCACACTTGTGTGAAAGGTGTACATACAAGATATTTTGCAACAACAATCTTTTAATAGCAAAAGAAATGGAAATAGGGGTGGCACCTGTGGCTCAAGGAGTAGGGCGCTGACCCCATATACCAGAGGTGGCAGGTTCAAACCCGGTCCTGACCAAAAAAAAAAAAAAACCAGAAATGGAAATAATCCAAATACCCATCATTATGAGGCTTGTTAATAAACTGATCTATTCATATTATAATAAGAATAAAGTTATAAAAAGGAATAAAAGAATGAAGTAGCTTTACCTATGCTACTGTGGAATAATCACTAAAATATCACACAAAATTAGCACCAGGTACAAGAAAAATAATTCCTTCTACATGCACAGAATATCTCTGAAAAGAGCAATAAACAATTAGTAACACCAGTCACTTGAATGAAATTAAAAATTGAGGCTCGGCACCTGTGGCTTAAGTGGCTAAGGCTCTAGCCACATACACCTGAGCTGACAGGTTCAAATCCAGCCCAGGCCCACCAAACAACAACAGCTGCAACCAAAAAATAGCCAGGCATTGTGGCGGGCACCTGTAGTCCCAGCTACTTGGGAGGCAGAGGCAGGAGAATCGTTTGAGCCCAGGAGTTGGAAGTTGCTGTGAGCTGTGATACCACTGCACTCTACTGAGGGTGATAGCTCAAGGCTGTCTCCAAAAAAAAAAAACATTAAAAATTGAAACGATAAGATACATTAATGGTGCCTAAATTTTATGGCCACTATAGAAGGGCATTAACTAAGCAATAATTACCATAATTATACACATTTACTGAACACCTGTATAGGGCCTGAAGTTACAGCATACAAAAAAACATATTCTCTAAGCAGAGACAAAAACACATCAGCACATGCCCACCATGTAGGTAGCATGGATTGAAGAAAATTGTATATAAGCCTCAAGATACTGAAAATGAACTGACAGAAATTAGGTGCTATTTGTCTTTGTAGCTCACTCTTTTTCTCATTTCCCAACCTAGCACAAACTTTTGTTTTATTTTATTTTATTTTTATTATTATTATTTTTTTTGCAGTTTTTGGCCAGGGCTGGGTTTGAACCCGCCACCTCCAGCATATGGAGCTGGTGCACTACTCCTTTGAGCCACAGGCACCACTCCCTAGCACAAACTTTTAAATAAACCAGGTACTCAAATATTTATGATCGAATAAATGACCAGTTGAACGGATAGAATGGATGGGATAGATGGGTAGACAGATCGATGATAGATAAATAGACTTATGTTACAAAATAGAGTGGTGGTTCGGCACCTGTAGCTCAGCAGCCAGGGCACCAGCCACATAGACCAGGGCTGACAGGTTGAACCTGGCCCAGGTCTGCCAAACAACAATGACAACTACTACAACAACAAAATAGCAGGGCATTGTGGCAGGCACCTGTAGTTCCAGCTACTTGGAAGGCTGAGGCAAGAGAATCACTTGAGTCCAAGAGTTTGAGGTTGCTGTGAGCTGTGACACCATGGTACTCTACTGAGGGTGACATAGTGAGACTCTGTCTCAAAAAGAAAAAGAGTGGAAGGTGAAGGGCTATGATCTACCTCTGCTCCCATTTCCTTCTGACAGTGGGCAAAGCTAATCTCCGTGTGCTTCCCTGTACAAATGAGGGGTGCTAGAATATGTAAGTGTTTAAGAACCGTGATCACAATCCCTATATTACTGTAGTGGCACACAAAGGGATTTTCTCCCCCTAACCCTCAAATATGTCCATGACTTAATCCCCAGAATCTGTGACTATGTTACATGGCCAAAGAGACTCTACAGATGCAATTAAGATTACAGACCCTAAAATAGAGACATTATCATAGATTATTCTTATGGGCCCAATGCAATCACATGAGCCCTTAAAAGCAGAGAACAGTCCCTGGCTATAAGAAGAAAGAGGCAGAAATATTTGAAGTTTAACCATTTAATGCACTGTTGCGGCTCTGGGAATGAGGGGCCCCTATTCAAGGACTAGAGAGGTGCCCCGAGGAGCTAAAGGCTGGCTTCTGGCTGATAGCCAGCAAGGAAACAGAGACCTCTGTCCTGCAACCACAAGGAACTGAATTCTACCAACAATCTGAATGAGCTTGAAAGAAGATTCCTCTCAGAACCTCCTAATAAGACCCCAGTTGCCCAACATCTTGATTTGGGCCTTATGAAACAGAAGATAGAGAAATTAGCTGTGCCAGTTGGTCTTTTGATCTAGAGAACTGTGAGATAATAAATCTGTATTGTTTTTAATTCATTATAACAGTTTCTGGTGATTTGTTTGAGCAGCAACCGCAAACTAACACGCTATCTTCCTGTTGAAGATAAGAACATTTTTGAGCCTGTTCTACATGTTAAATCCTGTGCTCAGTGTTCAGGATGGAAAAAATGCGTTCAATTCTCAAGGAGCTCATAAGCACACAGCCTGCTGAAAACTCTATGCTAAGAGGTTAGCACAAAGCACTACAGAGCACAGTCAGGAGGCTGTGACATCCTCAGACTCTGGATTTCTCACTCTTGCAATCACTCTCCTATTAGGCACTCGCCCAGTGAGTTGGACCACTAACTTGATCGCAAGTCAGAAATAGCAAGCCATCCTTAAGCTGCAGAGACCCTCAAGACCTGTGGTATATACCACCTTAATGCTATTTCTCCTAAGTCCCTTTCTTCCCTTTCCTCACCTCCTCCCTACAACACCTGACTACTATTTCTTGACCCTTTTATCGCCTTTTACTTAGATTAGTGCAAGCAGCTCTCAACTAACTTTCCTGACTCAACAGACATCCATTGTCTGAGTCATCCTGCAAAGAATTAAATCAATCACACCACACTCCACCTCAAAATCTTTCCAAGACTTCCTACAATTCTACAAAGCTTTGGTTGCCCTTAGCACCCTTCTAAGCTCTATTAGGGCAAAAATTGTCTCTGCTCAGCTTTTAAACCCAGTGCCTAGACCAGATGTGGTATACGGTTGATTCCCCAAAAGAACCTGCTGAATGAATGAGCTTGACCACATCTGACTCTACAGCAGCCGTTCTCAACCTGTGGGTCACGACTCCTTTGTAACAATGAAAATACACTGTGGCAGTAGGAAGGTTGAGAACCACTGCTCTACAGCCTCATCTCTGGCTGTAAAGCAATCCCCTTCCACTACACCCCTGCCTGCTGTCCAAACTGGCCCACCTTCTCTTTCTAGCTACACTCCAGTTTTTCCTCATGACTAAAAGCCTTGTCCACCAGGCTGGTTAAGTATGGCTCACTTTTTAAGATTCTACCTCACTCTGACAGGCTTCCAGTTCCCCCAACAGCTCAACCATCCGAGGCAAACTGATCTCTTCTGAGCCCCTGATGTAAGCTGTCCCCTCTTCTACTACAGCATCGACGGCAAGCCCTCGAGTGTACTGCTATTCAAGGGTAGCGCGTTACCAGTGCTGATGTATAAACAGCTTATTATCAGTTTGGTGCAAGCTACTTCCAGAAATCAAGTATAAGCAACTAGAAATGTTTATAGCAACTTTACTGTGACATTTAAGTATATGACACCTGTTGAACAAGATATAAACCAGTTCAGGTGTTGCTGAATTTGTGTGGCAAGTCCCAGGAGGTGCAACCTACATATTCCTCACGTGCAATGGGACCGTTTATTGATCTAAGACAAAGCAAATACAAACAAACAACCCAGTTGGTCCATCCCCACAGATAGTCTGCAAAGCACTGCTTTAAAGCCCTCTGCTATATGGTCTTAGCTTCTCTCCTCCAGAAGCGCTGCTTCCTTCCTGGGATAATGCAGGTGTCCAAGACATTTCAGCAAAGACAAAGATGTGAGTGATAAGAAAGCTTTGTGGAAAATAAGAGATTAATCTATTTCCGAGTGAATGGTAAGAACTGGGCACTTTGGGGAAAGAGGAAGGAGAGCGACTGAGGAACAGTGTAAAAAGATGACATACAAGCAATGGGAAACGTTCAAAAAATGAAAAATTAGGCAGAAGATCACCAGAGTCTTATCACACTGACAACCCCAAGCCTACCCCAAAAGCAGCCCCTCAGTGCAGAGTCTGCAAGCTCCAGCTCTAGGCGAGTGAACTATATGATGAGTGTGAGGGGTGAGCCTACAGGCAGGGAGACCAACTAGGATTTAATTTTGGCCATCCTATCAGAAGTGAGGCCCGAACAAGGGCAGAGATAGTTTGGTGATGTCTAGTGGTGGTAGAGACAAAGTCAAGAAATATTTCTGAGGCACTAAGGGAAGGGCTTGGTGACTCATTAGATAGGAGAAAGGGATGGGGTAGCGTGACTAAGGTTTCTGGTTAAGATATGGGACACAGAAGGAGCCACAGGTTTAAGCAACAGGGAGTTGGCAGATCCAACTCCCTGTCATCCAGTGATGACCGTGTGGGACGTTCAGATGGAGATGTCAGCAGGCACCTAGGAGGAAGGGAAGGGCTGGAAGATAGAACCTTTGGAAACCTTCATAATTACACCGTCATTAAACCACAGTAAAAGAAGTGTGAGAAAAACAGAGGTTGAAGGACAAATTCTTGGAGAATAACATCATTGAAGGGGTGGGCGGAGGGAGGGAACTCACAAAGACAACAAAAAAGAAAGAGTCAAAACAAAACAAAGCCAAACAAAAACCCCAGAATGGAGTCTCTGCAGAACCACAAAAACCAAAGAGGGAAAATTCTGAAGGAGGCAGCAATGAACAGAATCAAATGCGAGCCAAACGCACAGAAAGGCCTGTCACAGAAGTGGACGGTACCCAGTGGACTGAACCACACGGGAAGCCCCTGTGACTGCAAGGAGGGGAGTAAAGCAGCAATCAGGCAGAAACCAAAATGCAAGGGCACTGAACAGGCCTCTCTCAAGAGCAAGGAGATGCAAAAATCAAGTTTTATTATTCTTACGGTGGTAACACCTTGAGAATTTTTATAGTGAGGAGAAGAAATAATAGAAGAAAAGAAGGAACAAGAGAGGAGAAAACAGGAGGCATGGAAAGGCTCCCTGACTCGGTGGCTAGGGCGTCGGCCACATACACCGGGGCTGGCGGGTTCAAACTCAGCCCAGACCAGCTAAACAACTATTAACAACAACAACAACAAAAATTATCAGGTGTTGTGGCAGCTGCCTGTAGTCCCCGCTACTTGAGAGGCTGAGGCAAGAGAATCACTTAAGCCCAAGAGTTTGAGGTTGCTGTGAGCTGTGACACCATGGCACTCTACCTAGGGCAACATAGTGAGACTCTGTCTCAAAAAAAAAAAAAAAGAAAAGAAAGCAAGGCTCCCTGCATGGTGCTGCTCTCCCTCCACTGGGGCAGGGGTGTCCCCTCCTCCTTTAAGGAGAGAAAAAGGAAAGGGAATGAAATAGGCAAGTTAGTAGCAGGGATGACAGCTTTCCCGAAGACTGGTATCTAGAATACGCCTTTCCTATGTGCTCAGACAGCACTTAGCTCATCTGCAATCACCTAAGTGACCTGGCTGTGCCAGGGCTAGACGGTAGGTGCCAGAAAGACATAAACTGCATCCATCCTGTTCACCGCTTTATACTCAGTGCCTAACACACTGCCTAATGTAACTGAGGCCCTAACCGCATGCATAGTCAACTAAATGGACACAAAAAATTAAATGGGATCCACCAACAAAAGCTTCAAAGTAAAGCCTCCTTCACTTTTCTAGTAAAGTAGAAGGTGAAGTCAAATTGCTAAGGGTTTGCAAAATGGAGTTAGGTAGGGGATATCTAGAGAGCAGTGAGAGATTAGGACAGCTTTTCAGGGAAATGGAAAATGAAAGCCATTCAAGGACAAGTTTAAAGCAATAGTTCTCAGTCTTTGATGCACATTATAATCACCTGCAGAACATGAAGAACTACTGAGGCTTGGGTCCCACCTCCAAGTTTCACAATGAATTGACCTCAGCAGCCTGGGCATAAAGATAATTTTAAGATTCTAGATGGGGATGTAGCCAAAGTTGAGAGTCACTCATTACGGAAATTGAAATATTAAGTCACGTTGGTCAGGCTTTAGCTGACACTGGAAACTATGAATTAATCAATTCACTGTTCTATCCAAGTTTCCACAATATTGCTCAGCTGCCTGAGTATCCGTGCAGAGGATGACGGTGGGATTAATTTGGAGTTAGGGCTTTGCCAGATAAAGACAGACGTGAGACAAGTAACGAGTGAAGAGACGGAGAGAAAACTATGGTCTGTGACAGTGAAGCAGGGAAGAGTAGGAGAGGCGACTAGCAGGAGGCTGTGGCTTGGAGACCTGGTAGGGGAGCTGATTATATTTTCTCGGCACATTTCCAGTGGAGAAGGCCCACAGATTGGCCATGAAAGCAGGTGATTGTAGTGCTCCTGAGATTAGTGCTGTTGAGTCAGACAGGGTATGTCGAAGGCTGCTCACAAGTTGGCAGCTGAAAGGAAGTCTCTCAGAGCAACAGCAGGGAGGGGGGACAGAGACAAGGCAAAGTCCACATGCACGTGGGAAGGAAGTGTAGACAGACAGAGGACTGAGAAAGGCGGAGCGAGGGCGGCACCTGTGGCTCCGTGAATAGGGCGCTGGCACCTATATCAAGGGTGGTGGGTTTGAACCCGGCCCCGGCCAAACTGCAACAAAAAAACAGCCAGGCGCCTGTAGTCCCAGCTACTTGGGAGGCTGAGGCAAGAGAATCACATAAGTCCAGGAGCTGGAGGTTGCTGTGAGCTGTGTGACACCACAGCACTCTACAGAGGGCAATAAAGTGAGACTCTGTCTCTACCAAAAAAAAAAAAAAAAAAAACCAGAAAGGCAGAGGGAGCCCAAGAGTGAGAAGGTTTTGTTTCATTTTTCCAGGAAGTGAAAAAGTAACAAATTGATTTGAAGTAGCAACTGATAGGGGAATTCTGGCCAGTCCACCCTGACATATAGAGCCTTGAACATAGGAGGAAGACTCCATTCCTCTCACGCCTTCATCAGAGCCATGAGCAAACCTTAAAAACTCTATCTTCTAAATATATTCTAGAATCTGACCATTTTTCACTCAAATGGTGTCCCCTTTTTCTGGATTGTTGCAATTGCCCCTTAGCTGGTCTTCCTGACTTCACCCTTTCCTTCTTCAACCTATTCTTCACATTAAGAACAAACCCAAAATATGTCACTTCTCTGCTTAAAAATGTGCCAATATTTCCCACCTCATAGTAAAAGTTCTTAGAGTAAGTTATGTGGTCTTATATAATCTGGGCCCTATCTACCTCTCTGATCTTTCTCCTCTTTGCCACTTCTGGACTCCGCTTCAGCTACACAGATTCTCTTCCCCCTCCTGACACACACCAAGAATGCTCCTGACTCAAAGCATTGGAAACACCTGTCCCCACAACCCAGAAGTCCCTTACTCCAGATAGCTCCCATGACTCTCTCCTTTAATTTCTCAGATCTCTGCTAAATAGTCACCCTTGACACTCCACCAACAAGGACTTCCCTCTCCCCTCACTTACCTTGCATTATTTGACATATCTCAATAATTTCTTTTATTTTCTTTTTTGTGAGATAGAGTCTCACTCTGTAACCTTGGGTAGAGTGCCACAGCATCAGCAGAGTGCACAGCAACCTCAAATTCTTGGGCTCTTTTTAGTACAAAGGGAGTCTCATTCTTGCTCAGGCTGGTCTTGAACTCCTGAGGCTCAAGCAGTCTGCCCTCCTCAGCCTCCAAGAGTGCTAGGATTACAGGCGTGAGGCACTGTGTCTGGTCTCTCAACAACTTCTAAACCTTTAAATGTCCATCATTAAGGAATTTCCCATCATAAAGGATTGCCCACCTTAGTTAAAATTTTCAAATTCTATTACATAAATGAGCATTTCATTTGTTCATTTAATGGGTAATGATTAACAAGAAATAGAAATAAAGGAAATTCCATAATCTCTGGCAAAACATTACCCTGACTCCATTTCCCCATGACCAATTTTGGCACCACAATCTTCCTACAATACAGACTCCACGCCTCAGCTTCCGATGCTTCCCACACAGCCAGACTCTCCTTTACCCTTCTCTCTCCTTTCTATCTGTACAGGCATACCCCACCTAGGCTCTGTGCTGGACCAAGGAATCAACTCCCCTGGTTCCCTCTCCACTAGCAGCCTCACAAGCCAGCTGAAAGCACCCCTGACCAGTCCCTTTCTCTTTTCAGAGTCAAAGTGGAATTCCCGATCCCACTTCATTAATGGGGACTTCTTGTATCCCTCACCCTCACCGCTCACTCTGATGCCCGATAAACTAACTTCAGCCATGCAAACTTTCTTGCTGTTCCCTGCATTCTGTTATACCTTTGTACTATAAAAATCATAGTAGGAATAAATTATGCAGAGGCTGTGAGGATTTTGCATTTTTTCTTTAAATGTTAACATGTATCTTTAAGAACATAAAAATTATTTCTACCACTGAAAACCTAAGATTAAATAGATTTGCTCTGTTTTATTAATTTAGCAGAGCATACACCTAATATTATCTCATTTTTATTCTACTTCAGGTAAGGCATTTATAGCTTTAGAAAAATGTATTAAATGTATCATAGTATGGGACTTGATAGAAACATGTCAAACTGCTGACTTTTATGTACTCAGTTCACACTTTTTCCCTGTAAAATCCCAATAAGAGGTTGCTGTTTTTAATTATTAAGTATAAGTGAGCACTGCATTTTAAATTTAAATATTGAGAAGAAATAGAAGTTATTAAAATAGAAACTGACAGACTGCTTAATAATGTATTTATATTTATCTATACGAGATAAGAACAGTTAAATTTCTCCTATTGTTTTTAATTTTTTCTTATGATTATTTATATACTTAATCAGACTGCATATCATCCCATTAGCCAAGAATCTCCTCACTATTGCTCTTTTTAATCATAACTATATTGGTGCTTATTTTTTTAATTTTTCAGGTTGATTACTTGATGACATTAGGGAAATATTTTTAATGTCTTAGGTGTGATAATGGTATTGTAACTTTTTTTTGGCAGTTTTGGCTGGGGCTGGGTTTGAACCCGCCACCTCCAGCATATGGGGCCAGCGCCCTACTTCTTTGAGCCACAGGCGCCTCCCTGGTATTGTAACTTTTTAAAGTCCTAGGGCGGCACTTGTGGCTCAAAGGAGTACGGCGCCAGTCCCATATGCCAGGGTTCAAACCCAGCCCAGGCCAAAAACTGCAAAAAAAAATTAAAAAAATAAAATAAAGTCCTTACCTTTCAGAGATATACTGAAATATTTACAGAGGAAATAAGATTAGCCCGGAGGCTGAGTGATGGATACATCAGTTTATTACATCATTCTACTTTTATAAGTGTTGGGAAATTTCCATAGTAAGGGGTTTTTTTTTAAGATAGAAATAAAATTTCCATGTTGAAATGCTTACTACAAAGGTTTTTTTTTTTTAAGCCTATTAGGAGAGATGGTTCTTTCTGTTCATATAAATTTTCACCAATTTTTTCACTCAAGAAATATTTCAACAACCTTTTAAAGAATGCCTAAAAGAGGCTATACAGCAGTTTATCAAAATGTTATCATCTGGCTTGGCGCCTGTGGCCCAAGTGGCTAAGGCACCAGCCACATACACCTAAGGTGGTGGGTTTGAATCCAGCCCAGGCCCGTCAAACAACAATGACGGCTGTAACCAAAAAATAGCCAGGCGTTGTGGCAGGCACCTGTGGTCCCAGCTACTTGGGAGGCGGAGGCAGGAGACTCGCTTGAGCCCAGGAGTTGGAGGTTGCTGTGAGCTGTGATGTCATAGCACTCTACCCAGGGGGACAGCTTGAGGCTCTGTCTCAAAAAAAGAAAAAAAATGTTAGCAACTATTGTTTCTGGTTGGCAGGATTATGGATGATATGTGTTTTCTTTCTTAGTATAAGATTTTGATTTTTTTGTTTTTTGTTACAAGTTTTTGTATTTCCAAACTAAGCATATATAATTAAAGTCAGAAAACAATCAATGTTTCTAATTATATGGAATTATGATTTTTCCATGGCAAGCATAGAAAACCTGTTTGTACCATAACTCTCTGGGCCCTCTTCTACGTTTACCATGAAAAATATTAATAAAAATATGAACACAAGAGTTCCACTGTCCATAAAACTACCTGCTTTATGACAGCAGATGGAATGAATGAGTTTTAACTAACACTGGGGAAAGGCGAATTAGAGAAGATAATTTTGGAATGATGGGAAGGCTGGTAAGATTTTGGTCTCATTTTGGCAAGGCAGACGTATTGACTCATGCAACTGAGTGCTCATAATGGACTCTGAGATCAGATAGTCCAGAGACTCAGGCATTTCTGGGAATGTGATACACGATATCCTACACTATTTTCATTTTAAGTTTAGCTTGAGGAAGGTTCACGTCCATCTACTAATATATAGCTATATTTTTGTTTTCTCTTGTTTTTCTTTTAGATGATTAGGGAGACAGAAGAGAGGAAAATTTTTTCTTCATCCTTGAATCAGAAGAAACAGTTAACGTGCTTTGACTCTTTGCCCCAACTTCATCCTCTCCTCCTCCTTCTCCCCCACATCATTTTATTTTGAATAGAATTAGTTACCCATTCTGTACGTGAGGACTAGTAGAGAGGCACTGGAGGTCCTTGCTCACAAGCACCAAGACTCCCAAGACCCGGTATTAGAAATGTTAAGGTCCTTGGGGAAGGCATCATGTCTCTATTCCTTAATTCAACAAATATTTGGTCCCTATTCTGTGCCAAGCACCCTTCTTGACACTAGGAATACATCATGAGATCCCTGACCTCATGAAGTTTACATTCTTACAGCAAGACACACAAGTAAACAAAGATGAACACAAACATAAATAAGACAAATAGTGGCAAGAGTTATGAAGAAAATACAACGTAACAGAGGAGGTCATAGGGTAACCAGGGCAGAGGGCTGCAACAGTGGCAGGGTAGTCAAAAAGGTCTACGACACCAGAGAGGATGTGGGGGCCAAGTGGTCCTGAAGGAAAAGCAGCAAAGGCAAAGACCCAATGAGAGGAACAAACGTGGTGTGTTAAAGGAACAGAAAGCCACACATGAGGACGTGATGCCACAGGGCTCAGAGAGATGGGCACACAGGGTCTCCTGACCTCCTTAAGGAGCCTGGGGTTTATTCTAGGCACTATTTATTCAGCTAATAGTAAAAATAGTTAAAATCCATCAGAGGTGGATTTTGTTGTTGCTGGTAGTATGACTAATTTTTTTTTTAAGTATAGTAAAATACATGTAACATAAATATATACTCTTAACCATTTTTAGGGTATATTTCAGGGGCATTAAATACATTCATATTCATATACAACCATGACTAGCATCCATTTCCAGAACTCTTTCATCTTGTAAAACTGAATGTCTCATCAGAAGCTTTTAAGAAAAGCAGTGACATGATCTATGTTTTAAAAAATTAATTTAATCGCTTGGTGGAGAATTGATTATAGGAAGAGTTAGGAGCTTACCAAAGTAGATGGATTCAGGATATATGTTGTGGGCACAGCTGACATGATTGCTGCTAATTTGGATGTAAGTATGAAACAAAGAAAGAAAGGGGAAGAGATGACTTCTAGAATTTTATATCTCCAGCATCTAGCACATAGCAAATAGCTAATGTTTAGTGCATAAACAAGTAAATATTGATTTAACAGTTAAAAAGTAGAAACCTTTCTTCCTGGAAAACCAGGATGACAAAAATGAAAATTACCATGGACACAGTAGATAACTTTTTTCTGGTATCTGTACTAATTGTGTCCTTATAACATGGATAAAGACTACACGGTTGGTGCATGTCAGCGTGATTTGCCTAATTTTAACATTAACATTAAAAGTGAATCTTTTAAATGTATACAATAAGTTAAATTTTATTAATGCTTAGTAAATGTTATGTATATTATTTCTTGCTTTTCTAAATCAATAGCTTTTTAAACTTTGAGACTAAGGGCCACCTCCCCAGAGATTACATCCGTACACAAATTTAATGATTTGTACAGTTTATCACCTTCTAAAGTCCATCTATAGACCAACCTCAAGTTTAAGAAGCTTATGCTGTAGCTAGTCTTAGAGTTATACATTATTATGGGAATCTTATTAACTTAGCCCTGGAATCTTTGGAGAAATGCTTTCAAAGAGTTTGCCTTCATTACCATTACCATTCATACTTTTATTTAAGTATTATCCATAAAGCAAATCAAGATCCCCTTTGTAAGACCATACTTGATAAATTTCTTTTGTACCTCACCTCTAGGAAGAATACTCTAATATTTATGCTTTAAAGAAAACAGAAAACAGGCGACACCCATAGCACCGTGGTTACAGCGCCGGCCATAGACACCCAGGCTGGCAGGTTTGAATGTGGCCCAGGCCTGCCAAAAACAACAATAACAACTATGAAAAAAAAATAGCTGGGTGTTATGGCAGGTGCCTTTAGTCCCAGCTAGTTGGGAGGCTAAGGCAAGAGAATCACTTAAGCCCAAGAGTCTGAGGATGCTGTGAGCTGTGACACCGTGACAGTCTACTCAGGGTGACAGCTTGAGACTCTGTCTCAAAAAAAAAGAAAATAGATCATTAGAGTTATGCTTACTCTTTCAATTTGAATTCTCAGCTAATAGTTAAAACGTAGTATCCCATTAATCACTATATTACCTACATTTTCCCCTCATATGCTTGGATCTTAATATATTTACTATGAGCATTTTAAGTCTTTTTTTTTTGAAAAAAGATGAAATGCAAATTATATATAATCATATGCAAACTTTGTGAGGAGTTTGAGACCAGCTTGAGCAAAATCAAGACCCCTTGAGTGCCCACAGTTCCAGCTACTTGGAGGCTGAGGTGGAAGGCTCACCTGAACCCAGGAATCTGAGGTTTTATGGGTTAGGCGGACACCACTGTACTCTAGTTTAGGCAACAGAGTGAGACTCTGTCAAAATAAATGAATAAATAAATAAATAATTTTTTTTTTTTTGGAAAGATGAGAAAACAGATTTTAAGGCCATAGATAGTCAATGGCAGGAGGTATAGTCAGGACTTCTGTACTTTACACCCAGATCTGCCACTCACCACTCAGGAGACCTTAGGGGAAAAAAAACACTTAAATTTCTTGAAGCCTCAGATTTTTGGTCTCTAAAATTGGGCTAAGAGAATATACCACACAGGGTTCCAGTAAGAACTGATCACCAACCCATATTCGCCTGTTAATAAGGAGGTGACTAGCAACCCATCCTTCTCTGTTTACTGATGAAATGGTAAAACCAAAGTTGGGGGCTGACAGATATACTTAGTGGAATGCACAGCAAGACAATGGGCACTGCTTCTCCATTAAACTCACACCTGCTCAACCTCACAAATGCCACTTCCATAAAATACTCAGGCTTAAAGACAGAGAATGAGGAAAGGAAGGGAGCTGCTGGATGAAAGCCCAGGTTTGGGCTAGATGGTTTAATCATCTCTGTAAGATGTATTTTTTTCCTTTTACATTTTCAGTTGTGATTCAAGGGTAGGTTTTATGACATGTGGAACTCAGAACTAGGCACATCATTGCACTGCCCTGAGCTTTGGTTTTCCTACTTGGAAAATACATATATATATATTAATACATCCTCCTGTAGGATGTATTAATATAACCCTTGTCCCACCACGTTCTACAGTAAAGCTTGTAGAAATGATTAATGTTATCACTCATAGACAAAGATGGAACAGGGCAATTTAGGAGCTTCAAAAATTCAGTGTTTGGGGCGGCACCTGTGGCTCAAAGGGAATGAGTGACAGCCCCATATGCCAGAGGTAGCAGGTTCAAACCCAGCCCCAGCCAAAAACTGCAAAAAAAAAAACACATTTTTTTTCAATGTAAAGCTATACTCAGAGTTAAGCCAAACAGCAAAGTTATGAGCACTGCCTCTCCATTCTCCATTAATTAACATCACCTCTACCCAACCTCACAAATGCTACTTACATAAAATACTCAGGCAGTATTATAAGTTAGAAAAGCACCAGGGCTCTAGCTGGGAAAATGTTTCTAGTCCCAACATGCTAAATAGGCTTGTGGCCTTGGCAGAACAACTTGGTCTCACCTTTCCTCAGGGTCTTCAACCACAGCAGAGGTGGGCCTAAATGACCTTACAGTCTTCTCACCTGGAAAATCTTAACCTTTAAGAAACGATCTACATATTTACGTCCCCACAAAAGTTTCACATCTTAGCCCCATGGGCAGGATAACTCTCAGAGACATCCCAGTGGGACTGAGCACCAGCTCCTCATATTAGTAGGGGCCACTTCATAGTATTTCCCTGTCTCACTTCCCCACTCCCCAAATGCTGGTACTCTGGGCATAGTGGCACATACCTGTAGTCTTTACTACATAGCAGCCTGAGGTGGGAGAAGCCCTCGGACCCAGGAATTTGAGATTAGTTCTAGTTAGTTAACAAAAAAATTGTTAATAGTGATACTTACATACCTTTACAAACATTTACTTTACCTTAAAATACATACTTATGCATCAGTTCTCCTGTTTTCCAAAGTAGTTCTAAGACTTTCCTTGAAGAAGAGGTCCTAACCAATATATCTGATATAAACCAAACCCAGAACTTATCTTTCACTATTTCCAGTTTTAATTTTCTCAGTGGCTCAAAACCAAACATCTAAACAAAGCTCAGGATATTATCCTTCAAGTTTTTACAATTTCCTTTCTGATCTTTACAGTTTTCCTGACTACTTGTTTTGTAAATCACTTTTATGGGATCTTTCCAAAGAATTCAACTTTCCCGTCACAGAAATAATAATACTCTTTCCTTTTGCACTTATGTTTCATAAGTTTACACACTTGTCTAAATGATCTATCACAATAACTGGTATAACCGGCACCAAGATGTTTACAATAAATACAACAAATTGCTGTTAAGCCAATAATCCACCAGATGGAGAAGGGGATGAGCTACTAGAAGCCAGTGTTCATCCTGCCTGGGCACCACTCAGTCTGCTCTATGTTGGGAAACAAAGAGCATAGGCCTATAGGTCAACTGGTGTTGATGGAATTGTATTTGTATTAAGATTAACTATAAGTAAGTTGCCAACATCTAACTGGTTTTTTTGTTTGTTTGTCTGTTTTTTGTTTTTAGCAAGCCAGAGCTAAATTCAAATCCCCCAGCCTTGGTGCATATGGCCGACGCCCTACTCACTGAGCTACAGGCGCCGCCCCAACTGATCTTTTTAACCTATAAAAATGGCAACTATATGTTTGACTGTATTTTATATATATGTGTGTGTGTATATACACACACACACATACACATATGGAAACACATACACATATATTTCATTTTTAAAATAGTGAGTATATTTAATATTAAATATGATATCCACTACCCACCTTTTCCTCCCTTTGAATAATGAATAGTTGCTCTATTTTTTGACTTAAAAAATTCCATTCCACATTTGCTCAGGAACTCACCCTAAGCTACTGAATAATCAGTAATTAGATT
>NW_003852400.1:36921774-36942891 GCF_000181295.1 Otolemur garnettii | reverse complement strand
GCCATCATTGTTGTTTGGCGGGCCCGGGCTGGGGATTGGAACCCGCCATCTTAGGTGTATGTGGCTGGCGCCCTAGCCGCGTGAGCCACAGGCGCCGAGCCAGATTCTGGATTCTTAAGAAGGTCATTCCTACCTTCTTTCTTTCTTCAAGTTAAAGTCACACCTGTTAGAATTACAAAGAAGAAGATGAAGCATGAAGGTAGCAGCACGTGCCTTTGAGCTAAGTGAATAAGCAGCAGAGGGATTAAAATGTGGGTCAGCATTGTTGTTTGGCTGGTTGATTTCTGAGACATAAATCTTTTTTGGCCCCCAGTATCCAACAGAGCACTGCCTGCCTAAAGAAGGCATGAAAAATACAGGACATGGGGCAGAGAACCCTCAGACAGACTCACAGCAAGTCACCTTTAAGCAACAAGCACCCTTTACTTTGGTGCTTTCCTTCTTGGGTCCTTTAATTTTAATAAACAAATCACAAAATGTGCTATTAGGGCAACCCCCAGAAATTTAGAACAGAAAGGAATAGTGGGGAACTATATTTAGGCTAAGAGCTGCTAGGGAAACTCTCTTTTTCTAGATTTTACATTTCTACTACTGACCCTGGAAAGTCTGAGTCATATTTATTTATATGGTTACTCTTATGCCCTCACAAAACTATTGTATGATATCAGAGTCCTAGCAGCTACTCTATATACTAAACTATCAACCCACAGAGTTAGTACACAGAACGAGAAGCTCCTGAACCTTGTAATTAGGCCTGGGTTTGAATCCTGGCTGCATCTTTCTACCAGTGCAGCCTGAGGACACTTTCTGTTTTCTTCACCTTTCTGATCTCATGCATATGATGAGCCAGACTTAGCCAGCTTCAGAAAATTCATGAGAAAATGCATGTGAGGCCCCTCATTATAATTGTGATGCCTAAAGGAGGCCAAAACTTTCACCTCGTAATTGTCATAAAACATTAAAAACTTAAATGCAGACATGCAAATCCTGTAAGCACAGTGGCACAGAGGATGCCCATGAAGTTTATTTCTATTCCAAAATTCACATGCAAGCTAAGCATAATCAAGACATCTAATGTAAACAATGAGGGTAGCTGTCCTTTCCAGATCAGATAGCGACTTCACTGGAGGAGAGGTTTCAGAAAGGTAAAGCGGCAAACACCAGAGGAATGGTTTTAAAATACAAATCTTAACAAGTCTTTCCCCTTTTTATAGGTCTCCCACTGGCTCTCTATTGACATTAGGATAAAACCCAAAATCTTAGGTCAAATAAGGCTCTTTGTAAATCTGGCTCCTACATAACTAGGCAACCTTCATCTCACACCCGCTTCTTTAAAGTATTTCTAATTCTCTGTGATCACACCTGCGTTCTCTCTGCCTGGATTTGACTTCCCATCCCTCACCCATTTCGGCTGCCCTAACTCCCACTCTCGCTTCTTTCAGCTCTGGAGGACTCTGCCTGCCTGCCTACCTCTGCTCTGCCTCCCAATACCCTGTCTGGACATAGCACAGTGCAGTTAGCACACTGCACTGTAACCTTCTGATGTGCACCTCCCTGTCATACACATAGACCTGGAGGGGCTTTAGCTTCCTGCCAGCCACTTTGCCAGACTCAAATGTTTGTAGAGCATGTAACTTCTGAAACTCCCAAATTTTGTCTAGGTTTGGCTCTAGTACCTCATACTAGAGGGGACAAGAAGCAAGGTGGCTGGTGTTCATGGCCTAAGTGCATTGATAAGATTGGTCTGTAGCACATGAGACTTGTTCAGTCATTTACAAAAAGGACAATTTCACTTGCCAATGTATATGTGCTTTTAATATATGAAAATCAATTAAGAAAAATGGAAACTTCAATTTTTTTAGAACACCAATCTTATAAATAGTTCAGTTTGCATTAGCTTTCAACGTTTCATACCTTATAAATGGTCACAACTGGATGAGTCACAGAAACACCTAAGGGATGTGTTTGTGGCATGTTTTTTCCATGCTACATGATCTCTGTCATTGAAATTCCAAGTTATTTCTCAGTTTAACATGATGCTTTATCTAAAATGACTCCAAAATTATTTTTTTGTTAAATACTACCCTTCCAAATCCTAAAACTGATATGCACAAGCTCACATACAGAGTGAGCACAAGCAAATCATGCAGAATAAACACGCTTTTAAAAATTAAAAAGAGGCTCGGCGCCTATAGCTCAACCGGCTAAGGCACCAGCCACCTACACCTAAGGTGGCGGGTTCGAATCCCCAGCCCGGACCCGCCAAACAACAATGACGGCTGCATCCAAGAAATAGCCAGGCGTTGTGGCGGGTGCCTGTGGTCCCAGCTACTTGGGAGGCTGAGGCAGGAGACTCGCTTGAGCCCAGGAGTGGGAGGTTGCTGTGAGCTGTAATGCCACGGTACTCTACCCAGGGGGACAGCTTGAGGCTCTGTCTAAAAAAAAAAAAAAAAAAAAAAAAAAAAAAATTAAAAATAATCTTACTTCCTCTACTTGACTAGAAATGGTTTGAGGATAGGGACTTTCTTTTGTATCCATTCCAATGTGTAGCACAGTCCCTATTACAGATTGACTTTGAAGTCACAACCCCCAATACCTCAGAATGTAACGTTATTTGGAAATTGGGTCTTCGCAGATATAATTAGCAAAGATGAGGTCATATTGGAGTAGAGTGGGTCCTCAATTCAATATGACCGGTGTCCCTATAAGAAGATGGCCATGTGAAGACACAGACACAGGGAGAAACGGTGTGAAGACAGAGGCAGAGAGTAGAGCAAGGCCTCTACAAGAAATGCAGTTGTCATCAGAAGCCAGGAGAGAGGCATGGAACAGATTCTCTCTCAGAGCCTTCTCGAGGAATCCACACTGAGTTTAGACCTGTCACCTCCAGAACTCTGAGACAAATTTTTGTTGTTTGTAGCCACCTGGGTTGTGGTTACTTTGTTACAGCAGCCCTAGAAAATTGAAACAGTATTTAATAATGTGCATATTGGATGGATTGCTGTTACTTCATAGGAAGAAAACGTAAGTACAATGCATTGATCCTGCTTTTTAAATTGCTTTTAGAAATCTGACAATGTGTTTTGAGAACCATAAAAATGATCCTTGTTGACAAAGTAATTCTGCTTCTGGAACACTATCATATGAAAATAATCTCCTGTTTGTAAAATGATATATCTGCAAAGATAAGCATTACCGTAACGTAGATTGTTTAGAATTTGTAGCTAATATACCTGTCTAACAATAGAGTATTAGTTGAATAAATCACATTATAATTACTGGAAGATAATATAAACAGTGGACACCTTTAAAATTAGGTAAGATGAAAATGCTTACTAGATGTTTATGGAAAACATAGAATACTAAAATTCTGTATGAAGTGGGATGTAAGAAAATATGGATAGGAACAAAAAGAGTCAAAGGCAAAACAGAAAAATATTTATTGTGGTAGAATCAGGCTTACTGGGTAAGAACTCTCTTCTTGGCTCTCTAATCTCACCTGTTTGGTACCACTATTTAATCTTCTCTCCTTACCTCAACCCCACCCCCCACCCCCAAGCATAGCCAATTCTTTCTTGGCAATGCCTGTCAGTACTAGTCCGGGTCCGTATCACCTTATACACATTTTATGAAAAGATTCCTATTGGCTCTGACTGCAACCTCATCTATCATATCTACCACCAGAAAAAGACAGTCATTCTGCTAAATATGTCTACTGTGTTAATCTATTCATTTATGTTTTATATACTCTTTTGTATGGCCTGCTATTTTTCAATAAAAAAGGTTTTGCTTTTTTTTTTTTTAACTTACTGTGGTTTCACACCTTACTTTGTTAAGATAAGGATCCATGGTTCTCTGCTGATTTGCAGAGAAGGTTATACCTCTAAATATAGTGTTACATCAGGATACCAGGGTAGGTACTTATCCGTAGCAATGGAGTGAGCACAACCTTTCCCCCTTTTCATCTACAAACTCCTTAACATCCTGTACAACCGGACTTAAAAAGTTTCACTGTCATCAAACTCACCCTGTCTGTGCTATCTTTTTCTTTCTTTCTTTTTTTTTTTTTTGAGACAGAGTCTCACTATGTTGCCTTCGGTAGAGTGCAATGGCATCACAGCTCACAGCAACCTCAAACTCCTGGGCTCAAGCAATTCTCTTGCCTCAGTCTCCCAAGTAGCTGGGACTACACGCGCCTTCCACAACACCTGGCTATTTTTTTGTTGCAGTTGTCATTATTGTCTAGCAGGCCCAGACTGGGTCCGAACCGCCAGTTTCAGTGTATGTGGCTGGCACAGTGACCACTGTGCTACGGACGCAGAACCTGTCCATGCTATCTTAATTTGTATTGTACCTTATTCTACAAATATCAAGCAACTACTAACTATAGGCCAGAAGACTTAATGTCCTAAGTTGTTTACAATCTTTTCACAGAAGCAAACACTTAAAAAGACGATAATCAATAGTAGAAAACAAGATATATGATAAATGAGCATTCAGGGGTGAGGAGGAGGGAGAGTGGAAGACTGGCAAAAGCTAGAAGAGACCAGGTCAGAGTTGAATCTTGGGAGGTTTTATGACTGGCAGAAAGGTGACATGAGACAGGACCGCTGAGTTTTGTATGTTGGCGACTAAGATAAAGGTGGAGCCCTCGACAGAAATGATCTTCTAGAAGTGCTTCGAAGAAAAGCAGGGCAAATGGAATATTATGTACATGGAGAGACATTACACTAAACTGAAGAAAAGGAACAGATCAGTAAACCAGGGAACCTCCAACTCTCGGGCTTAAGAGATTCTCTTGGCTCAGCCTCCCAAGTAGGTGGGACTACAAGGCGCCCGCCACAACGCCCAGCTATTTTTTGTTGCAGTTGTCAGTGCTGTTTAGCTGGCCTCTGGTCCGGTTCAAACCCGCCAGCCTTAGTGTATGTGGCTGGCGCCATAACCACTGTGCTACAGGCATTGAGCCAAGATTCTTAATCTAAATCTTTCACTTCCACAGTATTCCTTTGGTTAGCGTTTGATTTTCTGCAATACCACCATCCAAGAAGAAAAAGCACCAATGACTTATGATGGTTAATTTTATGTGTCAACTTAGTAGGCCATGGTGCCCAGTACTCCGGTCAAACACTAGCCTACATGTTGCTGAGAAGGTATTTTGTAGATGTTATTAATATTTACCATCAGTTGACTTTAAATAAAGCAGATTACTCTCTATTAATATGGGTAAGTCTCATTCAATGAAATTCAACAAATCTTTCCCTCCGTCTTTCTTTTAACAACCTAAACTAGTACAAAGACACAAGAGAAGAAAAAGAGGGGCCTGAGATATTGAAGGCCTGGTCAGCGATGCCTGAATGAGTCCTGTACACAGGACTTCAGGAAAATGAGGACAAAAAAAGGGAACTCCAGGTGAGAGACAGTATAGGGCTGTGGTTTAGAGGCACAGCGCGGGCGCCAGAACCCCAGAGCTGGAAACTCCCCTTGCTACAAAGGGTGCGGCACTGAACAAACTACTTAACTTTTCCATGCCTCAGTTTCCTCCTCATTAAGATGAGAATAATATTAATATTTATGTCACAAGATCGTTTTAAGATCAAAAGAGTTAACACAAGTACTTTTGATCAGTGCCTGGCACACAAACTTCGGTAAATGTCTACCATTGGGGTGAGGGGTGGATTTTTATTTAGTCCTGGGTGAACTTGGAGAGACCAATTTCTGATCAGCAGTATATGCAGAAGCTACAAGTAAGTGAATTAATTATAAGCAAGTGCGCGGTAAGAAGTTGAAGGCAGCCACAAAGGATCGGTGACTCTTTTCAAAGCAGTTAAGCAATATGAGGGAGGAGAGAAATAAAGGATAACCCGAGAGCATGGGTTTAGGTGAAAGTGCGTTCAGAAGGAACATCGCAGCAAGAGGGGAAAGATCAGAGGCGAGAAAGCCGCTGAAACTGTTCTACAGCCAGTTTGGGACCTGTTTGCCCAACTACACAGGGAGCCTAAAGAAGAGATCCTCGCCGTCCGAGTTCCCTAGGGAGCTCCAAAGAGCGTCCCTCTTTCGCGTCCGGTTAAGTTTGAATCAGCGCTGACTGATTAGAGGGGGGAAAGGCCCATTTCCCAACGAACCAGACCTTGCAGCCCGCATGATAAAACAACAGGCTTTCCTATATGCACCTCCAGCATGACCTGTTCCACGGCATTGCACTCATCACCCTCCTCCCCTGCCGGCAGCCTCCACCGGGACAGGATGCGGCTCGGGAAGCCAAAGAGACAGCGCCCCGCTCCGAGAGCAGCGCCGGAGTTCATTCCGGGCCCCAGAACACAGGCGCCCGGGAGGGGAAGGAAGGAAACAGAACGACAGGGGCTCGGGAATCGGAGCGGGGGGGTGGCGAGCAGCCCCCGGCGCTGGGAAAACGACCTCGGCGTCCAAGGTCGAACAGGTCCTTCCCTCCCCAGTCCCGGCGGCGAGCACCTCTGCCCCGCCCGCCCGGGACGCGCCGCCCCGGCTCGGCTCGGCGCCGCGCCCGCCGCCGCGCCCTCCGCCCGTGGATGCCGGGGCGGCGGGGCGTTAGCGGCGAGGTGCAGGTGGCGCGGGGCCCCGCGCTCTGGCGGAGGCGGCCTTCGCCCTCGCCACGCGCAGGCCGTGGGCACAGAACTTCCAAGGCGCGTCCCCGGAGCCCAGGGAGGGCCTGGCCAGGTTCCCCGAGTCCCGCACCGGCGCCCCCAGCTCGCGCGCCGCGCCCGAGTGCCTCCCTCCCGCCGCCCCCGACGCCTTTCCCCGGGGCGCTCGCTCCATTCTCCCTTCCTCCTGCCCCGGGGTCTTCTCCGCGCCCGGGAAAACTTTGGCCCCGCCCGCCGGCCCGGACCCCGCACTCACCGCGCCGGGAGCGGAGCAGAAGCGTTGGGCGCCCGCGGAGCGAGGGCGGCGGCGCGAGCGCGGAGCTCCTCACAGCGGCCCCTGCCGTCCCGGCCGCCGACTGAGCTGCAAGGGCGAGGAGGCCGCCGGGTGTCACCTGCCCGCTCTCCCACCCCGCCGCGTGACGCGCCGCGGCACCGCCCCCTGCCCGCCCGCCCGCCGCCGCCAGGTACCCGCCGAGGGGCGGGGGGAGGCGCGGCCCCGGCTCTCGGGGGAGCGGCCCGGAGCGCTGGGGCCCCGGAGCCTCCCCTCGTCCCGCGCCCGGCCGGAGTCGGGGATGTCACCTCGGTCCTGTACTAACTACATTTCTCTCTGAGCACCATGCCATCACCTGAGGTCATCTCAGATGGCTTAACATAGTGTGAAAACTGTCGTCACGCATGACTCATTGGGGGATGAGTTGTTGGGAAATCCAAAATGAAGAAAAGCCGGCTGAGGGAAGGCTGGAGGGAGGAGAAAAGGGGAGTCCCTGCTCCCGAAAGGAGGCGCGAAGCGTTGATTCCCAGCTAAAATGAGGCCCTGAGAAGCCCGCCTATTGGGGTCAGCTCATCCCTTGCTCATTAAGAAACTGGAGAATTTTGCCGCACCCCTGGGGGGCGGGGGTGCACGACGGGGGCTTTCACAGCAGTGACGAGCAGATTGTACACAATCTAAGTTAACTTTTTTCCTGATAACAGTAACTGTTGCTGGAACAAAGTCTGTCAAACTCACTCCTTATCTTCTCTTGCCCCGGAAGTGGGGTGGGGATGGATGTTAGCGAGTGCACCTCTGCTCAATTTATTTGTTTTAACTTACCTGACCTTGTATCAGGTAACTATCATCTTAACCATCTCTAGATTTGGAATCATGACCTTAATAGCTTTTCCAGCAAAGCAGGAATCTGGAGAAGTTATTTGCTTATAAGGCAAAACCAAGGGTACTGATTTGTCTCCTAAAACTGTCTTCTAGAACCCTAAAAAATAACCCAAAAGGCTGCAGTTCAGACCCAAGCACCTCTCACAGAGGTGGGTTGTGTGTTTGTGTTCTCAGCATGGAATAAGAATTTCTTTCTTTCTTTCTTTTTTTCATTTTTTGAAGTTTTTGGCCGGGCCAGGTTTGAACCGGCCACCTCCAGTATAAGGGGCTGGCGCCCTACTCCTATGAGCCAAGGGTACCGCCCTGGAATCAGAATTTCTTTAGAAAAGGATAAGAGTAAGTAGACAGAGTTGTTAGGGAGAAATCAATCTGGTCAGAAGCATATTTTCCTCACAGATAGGGTTTGCCTTCTACATCGAACAAGAGGTTTTAGTGTTTTATGTAAAACTTTGAGAGTACCCATTAATAGCCGTTGAAAGGAGGGGAAAGCTCAAATTTAAGAGAATCTTGGTGTCAAGAAACTCAAGATTTCTCCTTCCTTTTAGACGTCTTACACTTTGCTTTCATATTAAAAACAGATCATTTATAAATGCCGGGCGTTGTGGAAGGCACCTGTAGTCCCAGCTACTTGGGAAGCTGAGGCAAGTCAATCATCTAAGCCCAGGAGTTGGAGATTGCTGTGAGCTGTGACGCCTCGGCACTCTGCCAAGGGCAATAAAATGAGACTCTGTCTCTACAAAAAACAAACAAACAAAAAGCAGATCATTTAGAAGATTTGGGGAATTCTTTGGGAATTTGAGGCACTTGCTTAATGATACTTGCTTTGAGATATACCTATGACATTTGAAATATGCAGAAGGTCAAATGGATTCATTTATTTAGCAAATATTTGAGTACTGCTGTGTTCCAGGCCCTGAAGATTCAACAGACAGCAAAACAAATGAGCAAAAAAAATCTCTGTTCTCCAGGACTATACGTTTGTTTAGTTGGGATGTCACTCAATAAGTGAGTAGATAAATAAAAAAAATGTGTAGAAAATGCAGAAAAACTAAAGAAGGGGACGGAAAAACTTTTGGAGGTGGGGACTTGCAATATTAGGGAAGGCCTTAATGAAAGGAAGCCTTCGAACAAAGATTTTAAAGAGGTGAGGCAGCAAGCTTGTGTGTCTATCTGGCAGCAATATTCTAGTCCATAGGAACAGCAAGGTCAAAGGCCCCAGGATATACTGTGCAATGCTTGTGTTCACCGACCAGCAAGTGAAAACAGTAATAAATGAGGTTGAAGAATAAAGGAAGCAATTTGAGTACAGAAGTGACATTATCTTACTGAAACTTTAAAAGGGGTATTCTGGCAACCTTTTTTGAGACTGGAGGATGGGGATGGGGAGAGGAAGGACAGAAGCCAGAAGATGATTGGGAGGCTCTTGTAAAATCCAGGTGACAGAAAAAGGTGGCTTGGACCAGGTTGGTAGTAGTGAAAGGTGATAAATCTTTTAAAATATAGTTGAAGATAGTATTAACAGGATTTCCTGAAGATTCGATGTGGAGTCAAGAATGACTCCAGTATGTTTGCCTTGGATAACAGGAAGGACAGAATTGCCCTTTAGTAAGAAAAAGAAGACTGAGGGAGAAAGTTGGGCGGGGGTGTGTTAGGAGTTGTTTGGAGCACTGATGTAATTTGAGGTGCTAGTTAGATTTCCAGGTGGAAATGTCAACTAGCAGTTGGTTATACCAGTTTAGAGCTCAAGAGAGACAGAGATGTCTGGGCTGGTAATATGAATTTGGGGTTTGACAGTTCCCTGATTTTATTTTATGTATTCATTTATTTAAGAGACAGTGTCTCACTCTGTTACTCAGGTGGAGTGCAATGACCATACCTCACTGTAACTTTGAACTCCCGGGCTCAAGGGTTCCTCCCACCCCAATCTCCACACTAGCTATGACTTCAAGTGTGTCCCATAGGACCTGGCTTCTTTCTTTTTTCTTTCTTTCTTTTTTTTTTTTTTTTTTTTTTTGAGACAGAGTCTCACTATGTTGCCCTCAGTAGAGTGCTATGGTGCCATAGCTCACAGCAACCTCAGACTCTTGGGCTCAAGAGATTCTCTTGCCTCAGCCTCCCAAGTAGCTGGGACTACAGGCACCCACCACATTGCTGTTTTTTTGTTATAGTTGTCATTGTTGTTTAGCAGGCCCAGGCCAGGTTCGAACGCCCCCAGCCCTGGTACATGTGGCTGGCACCCTAACCCCTGAGCTACATATTATAAATTATAAGAGGCTGAGCCTCTTATTTTATTTTTTTGTAGAGATCGGGTCTGGCTATGTTATTCAAGTGGGTCTTGGACTCCTGGGCTAAGTGATCCTCCTGCCTCAGCCTCCCAAAGTGCTGGAATTACAAGTGTGGGCTACTGTGCCCAGCCTCCAGATGATACTTACTTACTCCAGATGATAAGCATAGCTAAAAACATCAAGAGAGAGAATATAGAAGAAGTTTGAGAAGTGAGTCCTGGGGCATTCCAGTATTATTTGATAATAATCAGGGAGAGGGGGAGAAATACTAAGTGAGGCTGGACTAAATCAGGAGGGTGATATGTCCTGAAAGGCAAGTGTGTTACTCATTATTGCCACAATAATGCTACATCACAAATCACTCCAAGTCTAGTAACTTAGAGATATATTTGTTCTATGCCCACATATCTGCAAGCTGGTTGCAGTTCAGATGACTTAGACTATGCTCAGCCAAGTGACTCTGCTTTATGCTATAGGTTGAGTTTGTTCTGTGTGTTCATTCTGGAGCCCAGGTCAAAGAGGCAGCAGCCACTGTGGGAAGTTCTCTCTCTCTCTATTTTTTTTTTTTTTTTTTTGAGGCAGAGTCTCAATTTGTTGCCCCCAGTAGAGTGCTGTGGCATCGTACCTCACAGCAATCTCAAGCTCTTAGGCTCAAGGGATTCTCTTGCCTCAGCTTCTCAAGTAGCTGGGACTATAAGCACCCACCACAATGCCTGGCTATTTTTTTTTTTTTAAAGACAGGGTCTCACTCTGGCTCAGGCTGGTCTTGAACACATGTGCTCAGGCAATCTACTCACCTTGGCCTCCCAGAATGCTGGGATTACAGGCATGAGTCACATGCCTGACCTAGAAGTTCTTTTCTTATGGGAGTGCAAAAGCCGGTCCAAATCCCATAAGCACATTTGAGGCCTCTGCTCACATGACGTTGGCTGATAGTCCATTGGCTAGAGTATGTCATGTAGCCAAACCCTACACCTTTGGGGCAGGGGGACAGATTCAACCCCTAGTGGAAGCGTGAAGAGAATGAATATTGGCTGAGCAATAACCAAAAGTCTTACTACAGGCTTGGCACCTGTAGCTCAGTGATTAGGGCGCCGGCCACTGAGGCAGGCATGTTTGAACCCTGCCCAGGCCTGCTAGACAACAATGACAACTACAACAAAAAAATAGCAGGGCACCTGTAGTCCCAGCTACTTGGGAGGCTGAGGCAAGAGAACTGTTTAAACTTAAGAGTTTGAGGTGGCTGTGAGCTGTGACGCCACAGCACTCTACTGATGGGCAACATAGTGAAACTCTGTCTCAAAAAAAAAAGAAGGCTTGGCGCCTGTGGCTCAAGCGGCTAAGGCGCCAGCCACGTACACCTAAGGTGGCGGGTTCGAATCCCCAGCCCGGACACGCCAAACAACAATAATGGCTGTAACCAAAAAATAGCCAGGCGTTGTGGCGGGGGCCTGTGGTCCCAGCTACTTGGGAGGCTGAGGCAAGAGACTCGCTTGAGCCTAGGAGTTGGAGGTTGCTGTGAGCAGTGAAGCCATAGCACTCTACCCAGGGGAACAGCTTGAGGCTCTGTCTCAAAAAAAAAAAAAAGAAAAGAAAAAAATCTTATTACATAAAGAGAAGAAAACATTAAAAGGTAGAGGAAGTAACCACTTATGTCAAATGTGTCACAAGTTGAGGACTAGAAATTAACTGTTGATTTAGGAATAGGGACGTCATTGGTTGACTTTGACAAGAGCAGTTTTGGCCGAATGGAAGGGATGAAAACTTGACTGAAGCGAGTTTTGAGAGTGAGTAAAAAGAGAAATCAGAGAATAGAGAATTTTTGTGCGGTAAAAAGGAGCAAAGAAATGAGGCAGGAATGGAAAATGAGATCTAGAGAGTTGTTGCTTTTAAAAATATATGATTTGGGTTTTTTTTGAGACAGAGTCTCACTTTATCGCCCTCGGTAGAGTGCTGTGGCATCACAGCTCACAGCAACCTCCAACTCCTGGGCTTAGGCGATTCTCTGGCCTCAGCCTCCCGCTTATCTGGGACTACAGGTGCCCACTACAAGGCCTGGCTATTTTTTGGTTGCGGTTTGGCCTGGACCAAGTTCGAACCCACCACCCTCAGTTTAAGGGGCCAGTGCCCTACCCACTGAGCCACAGGTGCCACCCAGATTTTTTTTTTTTGAGACAGAGTCTCAAGCTGTTACCCTCGGTAGAGTGCCATGGCATCACAGCTCACAGCAACTTCAAACTCTTGGGCTTAAGTGATTCTCTTGCCTTGGCCTCCCAAGTAGCTGGATTTGAAGGTGCCCACCACAATGCCTGGCTATTTTTTTGCTGTGGTTGTCATTGTTTGGTGGGCCCGGGCTGGATTCAAACCTGCCAGCTCTAATGTATGTGGCCAGTGCCTTAGCCACTTGCCGTACAGGTGCCAAGCCAAGATACATGATATTAATAGTATGTTTATGTTTTGGAAAAATTTAATAAACAAAAGCTGACAGTGCTGGAAAGAGGACAACTTTTATAGTAATGTCCTTAAGTAGGTGAGAGAGCCTGGATTTAGTGCACAGGTAGAGAATTTGCCCTTAGATCTGAACAGACACATTTCCAACAGGTAACAAGAGGGAAGGTAGAGTTATGGGCACATATAAAGGGAGTTTGTGTTAATAGATTTACTGTAGGTGAAGCTGCCTAGAGGCAGACGTGAGGCAAAATGTTGTGTGCAAGTGCTTTATTGAGGTCAGTAAGGGATCCAAGAGATCCTGGTAAAATAACATTGCCTACTAGGCAAATATTAATATTTTCTAAGTTTGGCTCATTGCTTTTTAAAATAGGAAACATGGAAAGATCACATTTACCCAATAAAGATATACAACTATTATGTATCCATAATAATTAAAAAATCTATTTTTTAAAAAGAATTAAAAGGTTACAGCTAAAGCTCCATCCTACGCTAATCTCTCTCATTCCCTTAAAGATATCCTGAAGGGGCTTGGCGCCTGTGGCTCAAGAGGCTAAGGCACCAGCCACATACACCTAAGGTGGCAGGTTCGAATCCCCAGCCCGGGCCCACCAAACAACAACAATGGCTGCAACCAAAAAATGGCCAGGCGTTGTGGCGGGTGCCTGTAGTCCCAGCTACTTGGGAGGCTGAGGCAGGAGACTCACTTGAGCCCAGGAGTTGGAGGTTGCTGTGAGCGTGATGCCATGGCACTCTACCCAGGGGGATAGCTTGAGGCTCCATCTCAAAAAAAAAAAAGATATCCTGAAGGACCTATGTATCATTCCTATTTATGTTTTTATACTTCAATTATATAGACATCTATCTCAATTTATACTGCAAGTATATACTTAGATACTTTTGTCTCTGGTACAGTTTTATGTAAATTGTATTTATTATACTCTATGTATTTTACAACTTTGTTCTTTAATCAGCATTTTTGAGATTTATTCCTGTTGATGCATGTAGTTCTTATTCATTTAATTACTATATTCTATAATATGATCAAACCATTTATACATTTGCCTGCTAATGAACAAAATTGGATTATTTCCAACTTCTCCCTTATAGAGATACTGAATATAGTAATAAATATTTTCTTATTCACATGCAGAAAAAATTACTAGGGTTTATTTTATACTTAGAAATGGAATTGTTGGTCATGGAATAGATTGTTCTCTTTTGTGAACACTTGTTATTTGGAGGTTGCCCTGTATCTGGATCCTCTTTCTGTATTTGAGGAAGTTGCTATTTGTAAGACTTGGTGGATGGCAGAGCTCACCTCCCCTCATAAAAGCTGAAAATGCACGACACTCACTTTGTCAGCCTTTTGAGCCGCTAGATCCCACGGTTGTGACTAAGAGTGGGCCAAAAAAAGATTCCCCTCCCTTCTCCATGTCCCCACCAGGACTCTGGAGTTGAAGCTAATGGCATAAAGAAGTTGTTTGCCAGTGGCAGGGATGCCACAGATTTAGCTCTGGTTCTCCTTTATTCCTATCCTCTCCAAACCTGTTATCTAGCTTTTGTAGAGATTCTGTAGTCTTCTCAATATTCTTTCCATCATCATCTTTTCTGCTGAAATTAACCAGAGTTTGTTTCTATTGCTTGCAGTGAAGACTGTGTCTTGCTGGGGCTGCTGTAACAAAATACCACAGACTGGTGGCTTAAACAAAAGACATTTTCACACAGTTCTGTAGGCTAGAAGTCCAAGGTCATGGTGCCGGCATGGTTAGCTTCTGGGTGAAGGCCCTCTTCCTGGCCTGCAGATGGCCACCTTCTCACTACGTGCTCACGTGGCCTTGCCTCAGTGATAGATCACCCTCTGCCTCTTCTTATAAGGGCACCAATCTCATCATGATGTCCCCATGACCTTACCTCTCAATACTATCACACTGTTAGGGTTTCAAATATGAATTTGGGTGGGAGACACAAACCTTCAGTTTATAAAACTGACTACATTCCTAATTGGTACTAACACATACTCCCACCACAATGTAAAATAGCTCACGTCTCCCTAAATCCTTGCCAACATTTTGTGTCTTCAGGCCTTATATTTTTGCTCATCTTATGAACATGAAATAGTATTTCACTATAAGGTTTTTTGTTTGTCTATTTGTTTGTTTGTTTGAGACAGATTCTCGCTCTGTTGCCCACACTGGCATGCAATGGTGTCATCATAGCTCACTGCAACCTCAAACTCTTGGGCTCAAGCAATCCTCCTATCTCAGTAACTGCAAGTATAGGTGTGTGCCACCATGCCCAGCTAATATTTTTATATTTTGTAGAGACAGGATGTAATTATGTTGCTCAGGCTGGTCTGGAACTCCAGGTTTCAAGAGATCCTCCCACTTCAGACTCCCAAAGTACCAGGATTACACATTGAGACCCACCTAGTCTCACTATTATTTTAATATACTTTTAGGATTACTATTAATGTGTTTTCAGATTTTTAAGCTATTGAAGTGTTATCTTTAAATTGCTTTTTTGGCTCAGCACCTGTATCTCAGTGGCTAGGGCACTAGCCACAAACACTGGGGCAGCCCAGGCCTGCCAAACAACAATGGCAACTACAACAACAACAAAAATAGCCGGGCGTTGTGGTGGGTGCCTGCAGTCCCAGCTACTTAGGAGGCTGAGGCAAGAGGATCGCTTAAGCCCAAGAGTTTGAGGTTGCTGTGAGCTGTGGATTTACAGCACTCTACCGAGGGCAACATAGTGAGAGTCTGTCTCAAAAAAAAAAAAAACCGTAAAAAATAAATAAATTGCCTTTTCATGTCATTTGCTTATTTTTTCAAGAGGTATTTGTATTTTTCTTGATTTGTGCTAATTTTATCAGTTATGTTATACAATGTCACTCAATATCGGGCATATATCTTGATTTTATGAGGATTTTTGTTATTCTGAAGTTAAAAATTTTTATTGTAGTTAAATTTATTGACATTTTTCATATCCTCTGCAGTTTTTGTCTCTTATATGTCTCCGTCTTTTGATATTATCAATATACTCATTTTTGTTTTCTAAAATTTATGTTTTTTCTTATTAAATTTCTATCTTTATTCCAGCTGCATTTGTTTTAAAATTATTTTGCCTCAACCCTAAAATTATTATTGTTAAACAGATAAATAGTTATATGCCTTCCATAACAAAAGATATACAGTGAAAAAAATCTCTCCCACTTCTTCTCCCTTCCAAGCCCTTCTGTTATTCTTCCAGAGATCTTTTTGAATGCATATATCAGACAACACAAGCATATTCTTCTTGTCTCTGTCCTGGTTTTTACAAATAGCCTAGTACTATATGCATGGTCCTATATGTTGCTTTTTTTCACTAAACAACATCTCTTGGATGTTGTTTACCTCCATTAAAAACCTATCTATTCATCTTTTACATCTAATTGGGTTTTTTTGTTTTTTGAGACAGAGCCTCAAGCTGTCCCCCTGGGTAGAGTGCAGTGATGTCACAGCTCACAGCAACCTCAAACTCCTGGGCTTAAGCGATTCTTCTGCCTCCGCCTCCCAAGCAGCTGGGACCACAGGCACCCGCCACAATGCCTGGCTATTTTTTGGTTGCATCTGTCATTGTTGTTTGGTGGGCCTGGGATTTGAACCCACCAGCTCAGGTGTATGTGGCTGGTGCCTTAGCTGCTCGAGCCACAGGCACTGACCCTTACATCCATATGGTATGACTCTACCATAATGTATTCAACTATTTCCCTACTGAGAAACGTTTAGGTTGTTTGTCGTTTTTTGGTGTTAATAACAATAGTTAACCTGCATGGTAAGGTCAGGTATAGTCATGAGTGCTGTTTACATAAATCAACTCATCTAATCCTCATGCCAACCCAAAGAGGTAGATGCTATTAGTACCCTGGTTTTACAGATGAAGGAACAGAGGTGCAGGGAGGTTTAGTAATTTGCACATGGACACAGTGCTGGGAAGTACTGGAGCTGGAATTTAAAACAAGGCTGTTAGGCTCTGGCATTCATACTCAACTACACACACTGTAATATACAGTGTCTCAATGAATAGCTTTGTACACACTAGGTAAAATCCTAGAAGTAGAACTTCTGGTTCACAGAGTAACTATATTTGCAATTTTGATAGCCATTGCAAAATGCCCTGTAGTCCCAGCTACTCGGAAGGCTGAGGCAAGAGAATTGCCTAAGCCCAGGAGTTGGAGGTTGCTGTGAGCTGTGACACCCTGGCACTCTACCAAGGGTGATAAAGTGAGACTCTGTCTCTACAAAAAACAATAAAATAAAATAAATAAAGGAAAATGTTATTTCCCTCATAGCCCTCCCTGTGCAGTGTTTCATCATATGTTTCCATGTTCATCAGTTTAATACATGAAATATGTTTGTACCTGCACATTAACCTGAAATAAATTTACTTTTCAAAATAAAATAAAATAAAACTTGCTTATTGCTAAATTATATTTTATTTAACCTCCAATCTACTTCTAAGATAAAGAAGTCTTTTAATATACCCAGGTAATATAGAGAACAGAGCAAATGCCAACTACGGGCCACTGTGGACACATGTACAGTAATCGTGCACTGACAGGATTGCTGGGAAAATTAATGAAGCCTTGTTAGTTCAGCCGGAAAATGGGGGAGTAACAAATCAACAAACTACTTCAGGATTACTTTTTAATCATTTTTTTCTTGTTTTGAGATAGTCTCACTTTGTTGCCCTCAGTAGAGTGCTGTAGCATCACAGCTCACAGCAACCTACAACTCTTGGGCTTAAGAAATTCTTTTGCCTCAGCCTCCCAAGTAGCTGAGACTACAGGCACCCACCACAACACCAGCTATTCTTTTTTTTTTTTTGCAGTTTTTGGCCGGGGCTGGGTTTGAACCTGCCACCTCCAGCATATGGGGCCAGCACCCCACTCCTTTGAGCCACAGGCGCCACCCACACCCAGCTATTCTTTAGAGATGGGGTCTCTCTCTGGTTCAGGCTGATCTCGAACCTGTTAGCTCAGGCAATCCACTTGCCTCAGCCTTCCAGGGTGCTAGGATTACAGGCGTGAGCCACTGCGCCCGGCCTCTCTTTTACTATTTTTATATTTATATTAAAAACCTCTTTGTTCTTTCTTCCCTCCCTCCCTCCCTCTCTCCCTTCTTTCCTTGCTTCCCTCTCTCTTTCTTCCTCTCTTCCTCTCTTTCTTTCTCTCTTTCCCTCTCTCTCTCCCTCTCTCTCTCCAGTAAAAAGCTATGGTAGCATTTTGTTTTGAATTGCCATAAAGTTATTTAGGGATAATTTGTTGTTTTTATGATATTTAAGTGACACATCCTTAAACATATTATTATTATGTCTCCATTTGTGTAAATCTTCTCTTTCAATACAGTTTTAATTATCTCTGTATTAGTCTTTCACATATTTTATTAGACTTCTAGGAACTTTATAATTATGGTGCCATTATAAATGGTATATGTATCTTTAAATTCCATTTTGTGGTTGTAAATATAAGAAATGTTAATTTTTTTGTACTAATTATACATCCTTTGTCTTTTTTTTTTTCTTTTGAGACAGAGCCTCAAGCTGTCACCCTGGGTAGAGTGCTGTGGTGTCACAGCTCACAGCAACCTCCAGCTCCTGGGCTTAAGCCATTCTCTTGCCTCAGCCTCCCAAGTAGCTGGGACCACAGGCGCCCACCACAACACCTGGCTATTTTTTGGTTGCAGCCGTCATTGTTGTTTGGCGGGCCTGGGCTGGATTCGAACCCACCAGCTCAGGTGTATGTGGCTAGTACCTTAGCATCTTGAGCCACAGGCGCAGAGCCATATCTTTTGTCTTTACTAAACTCTCCTTTTAATAATTTGTAGAATGTCTTTCATATTCTTCTGAGACAATAATAACCCTATTGCATAATTTTAATTTTATTTCAATAGTTTTTATTCTTTAAGAGAAAACTCAATCCTTACCATCAACTTCTTATTCTATGTCAGACTATTATGGATTAACCTTTTGTCAGTGATTTTCCAACTTTATTGAGAGTCAGCAGCATTAGGATGTTGTATTAGTCCATTTGACACTGCTGTAAAGGAATACCTGAGGCTGGGTAATTTACAGAGAAAAGAGGTTTCTTTGGCTCATAGTTCTGCAGACTGTACCAGAAGCATGGTGTCAGCATCTGCTTCTGGTGAGGGCTTCAAAGAGCTTCCAGTAAAGCAGAAGCCAAAGACGTGTCACATGGCTGGAAAAGGAGCAAGAGAGGCAGGCGGTGGTGCCAGGCTCCTTTATACAACCAGCTATCCTGTGAACTGATAAAGTGAGGAGTCACTCAAACACCAAGCCAGTCGTGAACGTCCGTCCCTATGACCCAAACACCTCCCGCCAGGCCACACATTCAACACTGGGGATCAAATTTCTACGTGGGATTTGGAGGGGGCAAACATCCAAACCATATCAGATATTGTTAAAATGTAGGTTCCTATAAGCACATATCCAGAGATTTAATAGTCTGGAGAGCGGGCTGAGAAATCTACATTTTAACATATACTCTATGATTCCAATATAGTTGTTGAGAAAGCAATTTGAGAAATGTCTTAGATGATATAACCTATCTCTTCTGATATTTATCATTGCCTCCCCATCTAAATTATAAATCCTTCAGGGCAGAGATTTTGTCCAAACTCTCTTTGCATCCTTGGTGCCTAGCTTGGTAGCCTACAAACAGTAGATGCTAAATAAGTGTGCAGATAGTGAAAGGAATTTGGGAAAGTTGTAAGAAGTACTTATGTGAGCTTGGACTCAAATGCTTTAAAATATTGCCCTATGTTTATTTTATATACATTTAAATAATATCTCTGATACCATCAGAGGAAGAACATGATTGCAATGTGATAGGTGCATTGACTAAGTGAAAACCATTTTGTTTCTTCACATCAATGTGTTTGTACCCTGCGAGGTTTAATGGTTTCTTTTTCTTTTCTTTCTTTCTCCCTTTTTTTCTTAACATTGAAAATGCAAACTATGAATTTCAGATAGATCATTTTCTTTTCTTTTCTTTTGCGTTCAGATAAATCATTTCCTTTTTGGTAATCCTTCTATCCAAGTATCTAAGTGGGTCTAAGATTTATATCTCCAAGACAGGATATAAATGAGATATGAAATGGGAATACCATTCAAATTATTGTAACAATCAGTATTGTTAGTTATCTTCCTATAAACTACAATCATTTGAAAATGTACAAAAAATGGCTTTTAACTGTGAATGATCGCCACTTACTATGGTCAGGAGACTAACTCTGATCTTACTTCAAATGTCATAATGCTTTTTGTGCCAACTATATTACCTGAAAGTTTATTCAATCAATTTATTTTGATATCACAAAGTCCTGTGAGGTCCAAATCTAAGGTAATATTTAAATAACATTCTCATGTCCTATTGGGTGCCAGCCCTGACAACACTATGGGTTCCCTTTCAGTGACTTGATGGAATGAAAGGATGAAAAAAATGAAAATTTCAAGAGACAAAGGAAAGTTTTAAGAGTCCAGCTGGGCTCAGAAGACTGCAAGTCTTTCTTTGTGAGGTGACCCGTCCAGCGTCTTGCTCTAGGCTAGCTCTGTTTTTCTTTCATACACCATTGTTTTAATCATAAATCTCATGAGGGAGAGGCAAACAACTCTGATGTGGTTCTTGCTATGCTTGCATTTCTCTGGGAAACTATTTCTTTAACTATGTTAGTTGAATGGATTTACTTTTTAGTTTTATTGCTCTAAGGTATTTATGATCTTAACACAGACAGAGTATGGGACCATGAAAAACAGTCCAGGAGCAGGACATCAGTGAAGACCCCAACGAAGCCAGCACGCAGATCACAGAAGTGACAGTTAATACTCAAGAAGCTTGCTGCTCAGACAGACAGACACCTCTGGTCATACCAAAGGTAACAGAAGCAAAGAGATATTTTATCTCATCTTGTCCAGAGCAAATCTTGCCTCCTTTAACAAAGTTTAAATATTCTGCATATCTAACTTTACAAACACAGTCCCTGTCACAAGGCAAGTATGCCATCCAGGGGATGTCCGGTCATTCTTGCCTGCTTAAGAGACCTCCACTGCGAGTCACTCTGGGGGAGGGGTGAATTTCAGCAAGTTTTAAAGTGCCAAGCCTCTAGCAGCACATTGTGCTAGGATTGGGAATTTCTGCATCTACTTTTCTCCTATTTCTGTTTTCCTTTGTCCATCCTCTGCAATTCTTTTCTTTCTTTTTTTTGGCTGGGGCTGGCTTTGAACCCACCACCTTATGGGGCCGGCATCCTCTCCTTTGAGCCACAGGCACCTCCAGCAATTATTTTCTTAATTCAATTCTTAGCCTACTTATAACTAATACTTGAATATTGGTTCTAAGCTTATAAAATAATTATTACTTGTAATGCAAGCGCATCAAGATATGACTGTTTCCTTAAGCACTTCCACATGCACCCTACAATGTCCTACATTTCATGACAAACTGCTTTTCAATAGAACGCCTATCAAAATATGCATCTCGGCTCTGCGCCTGTGGCTCAAGCAGCTAAGGCGCCAGCCACATACACTTGAGCTGGCAGGTTTGAATCCAGCCCGGGCC